>NC_142876.1:17560000-17780000 GCF_051225735.1 Oryctolagus cuniculus
CTTGGGATACACTCTAACGTTAAGTTTCTTTGTAGTCCTGCTATAGCTTCCTACCATTTTTCTCCCTCCCAACAGAATATCTTACTCTTTCACCTACTGAAGAACTCTATGGGAGCACTTCAAAAAGCTCATAGACAGATGACATGTCCAGTGTCTTCTCTACGTTAACTTCTCCTCTTGTGTTTTTGGTTCCAGTTGATGACCAATCCATTCTTCCACTTAAATGCTTAGTGTATGTATGCTCTTTAGCACCAGACACTGGATTAGGCACCTACTGTAGAAAAGAACCAGCTCCTCTTAGGGGCCGTCATTTCCACAAGTAACTATTTTGTGTTCTGTTAAACAAGAAAGCTCTCTTTCTCCCTCACCAGCCAAACTGGCAGGTTCTCCTCTGTTCTTATCTCAGTGCTTCTCACTCCTGGCTCTGCGTCAGTTCCCCCATGAGGCTCAGAATAAAAAGCAAGTGCCCGGCTTTCACTGCAGTCCCAGTATTCTGCAGACTCTGGGGGTGGGTCAGGGGTGTCTCAAGTGAAATAAAGCTCTGTAAGTGACTTTGAAATATCGACATATTAGAGAGCCTTTTTTCTTTTCTTAAGAAAAGATTTGTTTATTTACTTGAAAGGCAGAGTCACAGAAGAGAGAATGATCTTACCACCACTGGTTCACTGCCCCCCGCCCCCATGCCCACAACAGCTGGGGCGGGGCCAGACAGAAGACAGTAGACAAGAATTGCATCCAGATCTCCCACATGGACAGCAGGAACCCAAGTACTCAGGCCATCATCTGCTTTTCCCATGTGCATTAGCAGTAAGCTAGATTGAAAGCAGAGGCATGACTGGATCCCAGGAACTGACACAGGATACAGGCATCTAGAGGCAGATTAACCTGCTGCACCATAACACTCACCCCAGAGAAGCTTTCTCATGTCTCAATTCATAACATTTTTTGATCCCGTTGGAGTTACTCTGAAGCTTTTTAACCCCCGCCCCTCAATTGAATTAATCACATTCCCAGATACCACTTCTCACATGTCATGGTATTAAGTGGGCTAAACTGCTGCCTGGGATGAATGCAACCCACGTCAGAATGCTTGGAATTAAGTTCCACCTCCGCTTCCAATCCAATGTTCTGCTAATGCACCAGGGAGCAGCAGATGGTGGTCCAAGTACTTGGGTTCCTGCCACTCATATGGGAAACCTTGGTGGAGTTCTTGGCTGCAGGCTTTGACCTGACCAAGCCCTGGGTGTTTGGAAAGTGAACCAACAGAAGGGTCGGTCTCTCTCTCTCCTTCTCCCTCTCCCTTTCAAATAAATAAATTAAATCTTTTAAAAAATATTTTATTTATTTATTTGAGTGATAGAGTTACAGACAGAGGGAGAGACAGAGAAAAAGGTCTTCCTTCCATTGTTTCACTCCCCAGATGGCCGCAACGGCTGGAGCTGCACAAATCTGAATCCAGAAGCTAGGTGCTTCTTCCCTGTCTCCCATGAGGGTGCAGGGGCCCAAGCACTTGGGGCCATCCTCCACTGCCTTCCCAGGCCATAGCAGAGAGCTGGATTGGAAGAGGAGCAGCCAGGACTAGAACTGGCACCCATATAGGATGCCGGCATCACAAGCAGATTAACCAACTTCACCATGGCACTAGCCCCTAAATAAGTAAATCTTTTAAAAATGTCTTTTGAAGACATCACCTTCTGTTTATTCTTTGATGATATGTTTAATTAATATCTTCATCATTTTTCCTAGACACTACTAGATACTGAAATAGTTTCTTTCTTTTTTTTTTTTTTTTTTTTAAGATTTTTGTGGGGCTGGCACTGTGGCACAGTGGATTAAAGCCCTGTCCTGAAGCACTGGCATCCCATATGGGCACCGGTTCTAGTCCTGGCTGCTCCTCTTCTGATCCAGTTCTCTGCTATGGCCTGGGATAGCAGTAGAAGATGGCCCAAGTCCTTGGGCCCCTGTACCCATGTGGGAGACCCGAAAGAAGCTCCTAGCTCCTGGCTGTGGATCGGCCCAGCTCCAGGTGTTGCAGGGGGAGTGAACCATCAGATGAAAGACCTCTCCCTCTGTCTCTACCTCTCTCTGTAACTCTATATTTCAAATAAAGAGAGTAAATCTTTTAAAAAAAGATTTATTTACTTATTTGATAACCAGAGCCACAGAGAGACAGAGGAAGGGAGGGTTGCTTGTTCATCCTCCAGATGGTTGCAACAGCCAGAGCTGGGCCAGGCTGAAGCCAGGATCCAAGAGCCCCACTAGGGTCTCCCATGTGAGTGGCAGAAACACAAGTACTTGGGCCATCTTCTGCTGCTTTCACAGGCACAGTAACAGGAAACTGGATTAAAAGTGGAGCAGTCGGGACTCAAGCAGGCACCTATATGGGATGCTGGCATTGTAGGCAGCTTAATGTACTGAGCCACTAAAACAGACCACTGAAATAGCTTTTTAACTAATCTTTCTGCCTGTCTTATTGAATAAGGAAGGCTACACTCTCATGAGAGTGATATTTTGAGATCTCAAATTTAATGATGGGATTATCCAGCTCAAAACCTTCCATAGTACCTATTACCTGTAGGATAAATTTTAAACCCTATAGTTTGGCATACAAAGCCAAACTATATTCATCTCATTACATTTTTATAGCCTGCCTCATCACCAACCCTAGTCCTTACTCTACTTCAGTATAAGTGTTTGCTTATTTGATGGGTAAAAAAGAATGGATTTAGGATCTAGCCACACAACCATTTCACCATTTTCTGCATACATAGTGGGGCAAGCTAGTATGTGATACCAACAAAATTCCTGTCCCTTAACTCCCTAGGTTAAAATATTTCCTTTAGAATAGGCATTTGGCACAGTGTGTGTTAAGCCACTGCTTGGGACACCTGCATCCCATATCAAAGTTCTAGTTTGCTTCTCTGCTACTCCAAATTTCCAATCCAGCTTCCTGCTAATGCACCTGGGAAGCCTGAGATGATGACCCAAGTACTTGGGTTCCTGACACCCCTCTGGGAGACTCAGAGGGAGTTTCTGGCTACTGGGTTTAGCCTGACTTAGACCTTGCTGTTGTGGTCATTTGGGGAGTGAACCAATGGATGGAAGTTTCTTTTTCTCTCTCTCTCCCTCTCTCTATCTCTGTTACTCTGCCTTTCAAATTATAGTGTTATCCCCACAACTTTGTTGAGTGTAATTTGTAAGTATAAAATGATATACATTGATGAATATATTTTGATAATTTGATATGTGCATACATTGTGAATTTTCACAGCGGAAGCTATGGAATCAACCTCAGGGAGGTATTATTCTTGATGTTCAACGTGATGAGCTCAAGCTCTGAGAGATACAGGCTGAAGAGTGCAATGATCCCCTCACTGCCACAAAAGGCCCATGTTAGTGCTCTATTTGAATTATCCAGTTACTTCTGTAAGACTAGAATGGAAGCAGTACTGCATTCCAGGTGTTGACAGATACCTGCCTTCTCCTTTATGCTGTGTGTTTCCTTAGGACAGGCCTTGGGCAGCTTCATTCACTGTGAAAACTTTCCCATTCATTAACAGGGCACATTCAGAAAATATTTCTAAAAGCTTGTATGATTTGTGTTTACACAAAAGAAGCTGTTATTGTCCCCTGCTTGCTCATAGCATTGCATAGTGAGAAACCTAATTGTATCTGAGATTTTGGCTGAATGACCTGTACAAAATATCCAGTGATTACTCCATTGTACTGTTCACCACTGTGGAAGGAAGATGATAATAATAAGAAGATCTCCATTATTTTTAGACAGTTGAATAAATGTATACTTTCCATCATTTGCAAGTTAATTATGGTTTTGGACTGTCATAATATACCATGAGAATTTGAATATTGATTCATTGGACCTAGCATTTTCTCTCCTCAGAGAAACATATATACATATGTATATGTATTAAACATATATACGTACACACATAGATACAGATAGAGATAGATGAACATGATGAATTTGGCATTTCATTCAACTGTAACATGTTCTATGAAAGAGGAAGCAGGTCCTTCTAATGCTGACTGAAGCAACTGGTTTGTGTCCTGATGCAAGTGATCAGATTACCCTTCTCATTATCTTTGCTTGTCAAACTCAGGAAGTTATTAATGGACACAAAATGATCCAGCCTTTTAAAACCCCAGCACTGTATGTATCTCATGACCTCTGCTGCAGAGAATCCCATATACCCGGCTAATGAAGTATTACCTATGATTAGATCTAAATGTACTGCCTACTAATTTCATTGAGTGTCTCTCTGCTCTTGCACTACAGAATAGGGTAAGAGGGGAAAGCTCATTCATTTTCACTGTGTCCTTCATTCTTTGGAATTCTATACATACTTTCCTTCCTCTCCTCTTTTTTCTTGTGCTTAAAAGTTCTTTCATTTAAAAAAGTAGAAGTGTAGTGATAAAAGTCCTTACCCATATTTATTTCTTGGGGAAAAACTAACCAAAACAACGATGATACGTTCATTCAGATTTATTTCCGGGTGGCATGATCAGTTACTATTTCAGAGTGGCATACCTTTTTGATCTTTTCCATCTTCTGGAATGTTGTCAAATACCATGAGGGATCTCTAAGTCATTTTTTTACTCTCGTAGTAAAATTCTGACTGCCTATAAAATGATTATCATGTTCTTTTTCCTCCTAAGATGAAGAATGACCTATAGCTTTGTATAGTAAGACACATCGAGATATGACTTGTGACTGAAATACACTTGAATTTTAACCACAGCACCTAAATCCCCCATTAGGGTGAAGCCAATAAAATAAAGACTGGATATTTTGTTACCTTCTAAGGAGATGGGTGGCAAAGTTTATATGTGCTTCTAAATGGCATTTGTAACAAATAATTTTTACAAGAAGACTTCTACTGCATTTTACTCTGGCCAAACTCATTGTGAAAGATGCTGATGGGCTGGAGTGGAGGAAGAACTAGGCCACCAGCTCTCTCTGCATCCTATTGATAAGTCCCCCATCCCTAGAAAGTGATAGTCTTTCAGGATTTGTAATCTTTCTGTAAACTGCACAATCTGGCAGGGATGTCTTGAGTATGAAGTAAATGATTAATTTTATTAAAGTTGCAATTTCTTTGCATCAGGAGAGTGAACTTATCCTTTATCATTCTCCCACTGTTGAAATTCTGACCCATAAAATACTGACCATTTGCAATGTACCCTACTGCTCTTGCCTGAGGTACATGGCATTGGGCTGCTCAAATAGGTGGATCACTCTTCCAGAAGAGGAGGAGATACCAGTTCAGATGAATGCTTGAAGAGAAAATACAACTTAGTGAAGGGATGTGTATGTGTGTGTGTGTGTGTGTGTGTGAGAGAGAGAGAGAGAGAGAGAGAGAGAGATCCAGCTAAAAGATAGAGAGGCACTCTCAACTGATTACTAACCAAACCCACTTCTATTTACTTATAAAAAAGATTTGAACTGAGACGTTCAAAGAGACATTAGCACTCCATGATAGCCAAGATGAGGGAACAGTTAATGTTCAGCAACAGTACAGTTCTTTTTATTTGAGAGAGATGGAGAGAGAACACTTCCTCTGGTTCACACCCCAAATAACTGCACACAGCTGAGAAATTAATGCAGGTCTCATATGAGGGTGCCAGGGACCTAACTACTTGAGTCATCACCTGATGTCTCTTAGGGTCTGCAGTGGCAGGAAGCATGAGTTAGGAGCTAGAGCCAGAATCAAATCCAAGCAGTCTGATGTGGGAAGCAGGGTTTTAACCAGCATCTTAATCACTAGGCCAAACACCTGCTCCCATTTTTTTTCTACCATTTAAAAAAATTTTTTTTGCTCAATGCTTTATTGAACCAAGACCCTAAAAGAGTGACTCCTCAGGGAATAAGCTGTATAGCTCTTCTCACATACAATAGAATGCATACAATGGAATTCCATTCAGCCTTCAAAGAGAAGGCAATTTTCCAGTGTGTGACAATGTGGAAGAAACTTGAGGACATTTGCTAAGTGAAGTAAGCCAGATTCAGAGAAATATATACTCCATTATTCCACTTATTGGAGGTATCCAAAGTAGTCAGATTCACAGAATCAAATCATGGAATTGTAGTTGCCGGGGACAAGGAAGAGGGGGAAATGGGCATTACTAATCAACTGGCATGAAGTTTCTGTTAAGCTGTTAGTAAGTTCTAGAGCTTTGGTATGCAGCATTGTACCTATCAGCAATACTGCATTGTTCACTAAAAATTCTGTTAGGAAAGTAAATATTATATTAAGTGTTCTTACAACAATAAAATAAAAAATTGAAAGAGCTACATTAATCAACCTTGCCAGAAAAAATGAGAGATGATAGGTTAGAATATACCTGTAAGAGAAATAAAGGAAGAGATGGATGACCCAGAAGAAAGCCAATACCATGAGCAAAGGTGGGTCTTAGGGTTAGGTTCCGGCTCAGACCTGTTCAGAATACGTTCACAATTGTTGGCATCTTCCCAGGTGTCTGAAAGACTTGATGCAAGTGGCCTCTTGATATTCATGTCCCCAACTTTCCAATGTTATTTAAAAATGATTCCTACCTGAAATTCCTAGGAATGTTTCTGTGAACTTGATTAAATACTTGACAACTTATTTGATACTGGAAGTGAGGTGCTATTACACTGCTATTACACTATTAAACTGCTATTACACTGAAACACTTGTCATTTGCTGTGCAGTTGAATGACAAGTAGAGAAGAAACTGATACGAGAGCCTGAAAAGATAGTGGCTTATGTCGTTACCAAATATTCTTTAAAATATCAGCAACTATATCTTGGAAGATAGACTTTGTGCATTCTTAACTGTTAGCTCCAGGAGGAGAGGCTGAAAAACAGAACAGTAGTTATACTTGCAACTACTAGCACAATTGTGAAGATTATATAAGAAAGAGGTAAGCCCAGGAAAGTAAACATGGATATATATAGAACATCCAGAGACCGAGAGTCTTGAAAACTTGAAAAAATCTATTCTTCTGGAGATTTTTTTAAAGTGTTTAATACAAAGATTTAGCAAAGACTCAGCTGAATCAAGTGACTTAGGGAAGAGATCAGATTAAGAATGTGGTTGTTCCTCTCCTCTCATTGATTCATATAACCTCAAGGCAGTCACCATTGAGAGAGAATTTTGACAGTAGTTTCTAGCACATGGAATTGGCTGAAGGCAAATGAATTAGTTGTCTGCTAAGTTATTGAGAAAATTATATTGACAGAGTACCTGAGCCCGTACTAATAAGGGCGTTGACACTTAAAATAACCATTGGGGGGCACTAGGTACAGTGGTGAAGCTACTGTTTGGGACAGATGTATCCCATACAGGTACATCTGGGATCAAATCCTTATTCTCCTTCCAGTCCAAATTCTTGCATTATCTGAGAGGCAGCAGATGACAGCTCTAGTAATAGGTCCCGTGCCACGCATGTGGGAGACCCAGAATGAGTTTCAGGCTTCTGGGTTAGGCTGGCTCTATCCTGGTTGTTGTGGGCATTTGGAGACTGAAGAGTGAGGGAAGATATGATTCTCTCTCTGCCTTTTAAAATAAATTAAATAAGTAAATATATACAACTTTCTGAAAACCCACACCACCTAAAAAAACACTTTGGTCCTTTAGTCTTCCATGAACATGAAATAAATTTCAATGGCCGTGAATAACTTTCAAGTGCCACATGTTTCCTACCTCCTCCCACCTCTTCAGATGTTGTAAAGGATAAGAAATAAGGACTAACCACTAAGAACAATGGACTAGGATATTCCTCCTTGAAGAAAGAATAAGGGCCTGTGTAAGAACAGCCCCCATTCTCCTTTTGGGCTATTCTGTTTTTGCTCCAATACCTTCTACTGCTAAGCCACAATGCCAGCCCAATGAATGTGTTTTGTAGATGAGAAACTAAGTGACCATATGTGTGTGAGCACACTGGCATAAACAGTGGAAATGCCATCACACACACACATTCCCTCTTCGTAGGTAGCACACAAACTAGGTTTCCAAGATGCCTTGCACATAGTTTGGTGGCCACGGACTGAATTGTAGATAACAGATCCTCCGGCTTTTCTTGTGCGCCTGGGATGACCACATATTGACAAGACTGGTGTCACCAGCTGAGAGGAGCTGTGTCATGGGGTTCCTGCCAGGATTCCAGATGAGCCTCTACCATGTTATGCCACCAAGCTTGTCCTATCTTGACTTGTATCATCTAACTGAAGCCAAATGCTGGCTACTTTGGGCATATCTAATTACATCATCTGTCTGAAGTTTACCACTTTGAGTAACTTCCTTCTAGTTCTAACTGAATAAAAATTATGACATAATTGGATAGCATTGCCATTTTAATTTTCCCATTATTTGGGATAAAATATTGGAGTACAGATAATCATAATACTTGAACGATTGGTCAGACCATTGTGGAGACAGAGGATAGCTTTATAGAAGT
The DNA here is from genome assembly GCF_051225735.1 of Oryctolagus cuniculus. Classification (NCBI taxonomy): domain Eukaryota; kingdom Metazoa; phylum Chordata; class Mammalia; order Lagomorpha; family Leporidae; genus Oryctolagus; species Oryctolagus cuniculus. Next base: position 17,568,462 of record NC_142876.1, read on the forward strand.
GCAATTGTTGGCTGGCAGGGAAAGCTAAGTAAATAACTAGCCTGCCGGCATATAAAAAATAATTCAACCCTTGGAAGGTAATGACAGAATATTTCTGTAAAGTTGCTTTTCTTAGAAATAAGGATCGACTCTAAAACAAGTCAGATATATTATTATATTGCACAGAGTATAATCAGTAATATCCTTCAAGTATTGTATACTTTCTGAAAGGTTAAAAACCTCTAGTCATTGTCAGACATAGAAATGCTAATTGTATAGAGAGCAGTGTTATCCAGTAGAACTTTCTGAAGTGATGGAATTGCTCTGTATCTGTGTTGTGTAGTATGGAATCCACTAGGCACACATGGCTACTAAACAGTTGAAATGTGGCTACGGCAATGGAAGAACTGAATTTTTAAATTACATTTAATATTCTTTGGTTTAGTCAAAATAATCTTGTGTAGTGAGAGGCTACTGCATAGAATATCAGATATAGCTTTCTTCTGCCCAGTAGAGGCAAGATTCTGCTGTTCAAAGAGAGAACATCCAGGTAAAATACTGTAACATCATATTGTGAATAATTTCTTTCTGGATACACACACACACATTATAATAGTTTTTCAAAATACTTTTGGGAGATGGCAAATAAGCTTATTTTGGTGCAACATGATTTTAATTATGCATATAAGGGAATATCATGCATATAAGGAATATCCATGGGGTAGGCATTGTGGCACAGTGGGTTACGTCACCAGTTGCAATGCCCACATTCCATATGAGAGTGCCCATTAAAGCTGCCCTGCTTCTAATTCAGCTTCCTGCTAATGCGCTTGGTAAGGAAGGGGATGGTGGCCAAAATATTTGAGTTCATGACACTCACATGGGAGACCTGGATGGAGTTCCTGACTCCTGGCTTCAACCTGACTGAGCCTTGGCTATTGCAGACATTTGGGGAGTGAACCAGTTGAAGGAAGATTTTTCTATCATTCTGCCTTTCAAGTAAATACATTTTCTTAAAACATAAAATTCAAAATGTTCATGAAAGTGCATATATGAAAACTATCCATGGTTATCCATGGTTGCACCTTAAACATTTTTAATTCCATTTTCAATGAATTTTTAAAGTACCCCTAAAATTAAGAAATTTTAGCAGCTGTTTTATCCGTGGTGTTAATAATTAAGAAAGCAGACATGAAGACTATTTTGATAGAATAAAAGCTGGCAGATCAACACATAGTACACCTCCACACACAAAACAAATCTTTATACTTTCATAATTTAATAATTAGAGTGTAGTAATTTGTATTAGGGAGGATAATTCTCAACTGGGGAAGGACTATCACCTGAGATAAACACAGATAAATCACCTGGTTAGGGAGTATCCAGTCCATTTCATGGAGAGGTATATATACCTTTACCTTTAAAAACATCTGCATGGCTGTTCTCCCAGGAGGATACCATTCAGTATTGTAGAAGCTCTGACTCTTAGAGTCACTGGTCATATTGATTTAGCCCTTTGGCTTACTTTACCCCCCAAGGGGCCATTTGAAATACATTAAGTTAGAACCAACCAGCAGGAAGAGCGTGGTGAGTGGTTACTGCTGCCCCTCCGTGATTTCTCAGGCACCTGAGACCTAGTCCACCTTGTAGGAGGCAAACTGACAGCCCAGTTCTCATTCTGAGTTCCCTGTGGTTTTTCTATAAACTATAAAAAGGAGGCAAGAATACATAAAGTTTTCAGAAGTGCAGAAAAATTATGTGTAGGGAAAGGGCAGGGGCAGAATCAATGCTGCTTTCACTTAGAATCTAACATTTTCCTCCAAATGATTTTTTCTTCCCCGTGAACAGGAGTCCAGCAGATGGAAAACCAGGAAAAGCTATTTCCTTTCCCTACAATTCTTTTCCCTCCTGCCTGAAAAAATCTGTAACAGGTTGTTTAGCTAATGGGGAAAGCAAATTTGCCGTCTGCTGTGAGAGGGCCTTTGTGTATGCAGCTTGGCTCTTGCTCTTTCCACCCTCTCTGATTACTCGGGAGTATCTGCCTCTTTTCTTCTCCTCCAGGAACCTTACTTTGCTGTGCACAAAGATGGCCTCTTACCAACCTATAAAAACTCACTGAAAGGACGTCGTGTTGGTAAAGCAATATTTCTGTAGAAGTTTGATATTTGATATTCAGCTGAGACACATGCATATTGCCTTTTGGAAAACAAAATAATTGGTGCATTAGTTATCAAATTTAAATTTTAATTGCAGGTTTTTAAGAGAACACCTTGCAAGAAGCTAACATAAAACCAAATATTATAGAGGAGCTCTGGACCATAAAATTAAAACATTAGGTCCGTTTGTTTCTCACCTCTTCCTTTATAGATGGTGAAACTGAGACACAAGGCCAAATGTATAAAAAATGATGTCCGTAAAGTCAGTTTCATGAAACATACACCATGTTCCTGGTTTTTCTCCTTCATGCTGTAAGCTGAGATGGTTCTTATTGAGTCTTCATCATTGCATGTTTTTTTTTTAAAGATTTATTTTATTTATTTGAAAGGCAGAGTTACAGAGAGAGGTAGAGACAGAGTGAGAGAGAGAGAGAGGTCTTCCATCTGCTGGTTCACTCTCCAGATGACCAGAGCTGCGCCGATCTGAAGCCAGGAGCCAGGAGCTTCTTCCGGGTCTCCCACGTGGGTGCAGGGGCCCAAGGACTGGGCCATCTTCTACTGTTTTCCCAGGCCATAGCAGAGAGCTGGATCAGAAAAGGAGCAGCTGGGACTAGAACTGGCACCCATATAGGATGCCAGCACTTCAGGCCAGGGCGTTAACCCACTGGACCACAGCACTGGCCCCTATCATTGCATCTTTACCTGAATTAACCAGGGCTGATGTATCCCATATCTGAATCTGCTGGGAGAGACGGCGGTGGATTGATATTATTGACTGCATGGAAAATTATTTGAAAGCCAAGTTTTACTCCTTCATAGTTGGAGGTTTTCTGAGACATCTCTGTACTTATTGATGAACATGTATTTGTGAGTATTACCTCAGGTCTTTTTGGTTGAATTTTGTTTCTACATGAAGCACTGAGGACACAATGAAAAACAAACAAGAGAAGGAGGGCAAGGCACTGCCACTAGGTTTTGTAATAGTTTTTTAAACTGATAGATCAAGGCCTTATCTTACTGTTCCTTTGAACACACCACCTACTTGCAGAACGTCCATTGACTTGTTTTAAAGTGGTCATAGCCATAGGTAAAGGTAGAGTCTTTTCTGAGCTTCTCTAGTTTAAAGAATTTCCAGAATGGACCAGCTCTGAATGAATGGTACCTAGAGATTCTTCATGTATTAGAACTCTCAGGATGTTCAGAGCAAGGAACAGAAATGGGAAAAAGTCAATAAAAGAAAAGCAATTGAATGGCCACATCTATGAAAGTCTCATAAGAGGCTGAGTTTACAAAAAGCCATTTAAACACTCAAATAGTAGAGCTGGAAGCTAGGTGGTGGAGCTGTGTTCCAAGCTGCAAAATTGTCACATATATTTTCTTAGGCATTATAGGAATGGATCTGGCAGATGAACTAAGGACTTCAGTGAATGCCAGTAGCCCAGATACCCACAGAGCTACACCTCAACGTGCCAAGAGAAAATCCATTCATCCAGCAATGGCTGTATCTGCTTGCAAATTAATTTACTTGAATAAATTCCCATTCCCTAAAAACAAATTCAGAGAGGACACAGAGCCTGCTGATAATCCAAGTAAAGTGTGTTTTACAGATGGGAGATTAATACAGCCAAATGTTTGATGGCACTTTATTTAAAAAAAAAAAGAAATTATAAGGAGTTCTTCTTATGAATGAAAAACAGCTGTGAAAAAGAAAAAAATAACAGTGGATTGTAATTCTAGTGCATGAAATAATATTTTATTGTATTCGGTATTTTTAAAAAATATTGAAAGGGAAAATTAGCTATCTCTTCCATCTTCTGTTTCATTACCCTAATTCCCCTAAATCCAGAGCTAGGTCAGATCAAAGCCAGGAGTTAGGACCTTAATCCAGAGGCCCACATGGGCAACAAGGACCCAATTACTTAAGCCATCACCTGCTGGCTCCCGAAGTGCACATTAGCAGGAAGCTGGAATAAGGAACAGAGCTACCATTTGAACCTGTATACTCAAATATGGGGTTTGGGCATCCCAAGTGGTGTCCTATTGCTATGCCAAAAGCCCACCCCATAGAAGCAGTATTTTAGAGACAGAATGATATCCTAATTCCTGGGATAGGTGTGTGTTGTAAAGGACATATCAGGATGGATAATGAAAATAGGAATGATTCCAGCTAAAAGTAGGGAAGGTCATTCCTCACAGCTTCCCATATAAAGTACATACACAGTTTATTTAGGAGAAGTGGATTTTTTTTTACATCTAGGAGACGTGCATTTTCCTTCGTTCCATGCAAGCGCCCACTTTCACCTCTGAATTGACCATCACTTAGAGCTGATTATGCCAGTGTGATTTATTTTCCTCCAATACCCAGTCGATACTGTTCTGCAGAGGATGGAGAGAGTTTGGGGAACTGAGCAGACCTGAGAAGGCTGACTTAGGAACCTAGGGAACTACAAGGACAGGCAGCTGCAGGTAGATAGTGTGTGCACCGCAGGTACCAGGGAGTCAGGCAGCAAGAAACACCAGAATTGATGGGACTGCAAATTAGTATAGTCATTATAAAGAGCTGCATGGAGATTCCTCAAAAAACTAAAAATAGTTCTACCATATGATCCAGCTATACCACTTGTAGGAATATAATGAAAGGAAATGAAATCAGCATATTAAAGAGATACTTGTACTCCTGTGTAAATCGCAGCACTATTCATAATAGTTAAGATAATGGAATCAACCCAGGTGACATCATCAAATGAATAGATATAGAAAATGGGGTAAACATACACAATGGAATAGTATTCAGCCATAATAGAACAAAATCCAGCCATATGCAGCAAAATGGATAGAGCTGAAGATCATTATGTTAAGTGAGACAAACCAGAAATGGAAAGACAAATACCATGTGCTTCTTCACATAATTAGATTGTAAAAAGTGGTCTGAATATAGAATAGTGAGTACTGAAAATTGAAAAGGGTCGTGGAGAAAGGGGGTAGAGGAGGGCTGGATAACAAGTACCACAATATAGTTAGATAGAAGGAATAGATTCTGGTGTTCCAAGCACAGTGGGGTGACTGTAGTTCACAATAACCAACTATACATTTTATGAAGAGATAAGAAGGGAGGTGTTCAAGGCTCTGAAAACAAAGAAATTATAAGGAGCTGGGGAAATGCTAATTGCCCTGATTTGATGACTACACACTCTGCATACATGTGTTAAAATATCACATTGTACCCCATAAATATGTACAATTATTGTATGCTAATACATTTTTAATTTAAAAATGAGATGTAAGGACACCAAAGGAAACTGCAGATGTGACATGAATATCGTCCCTGGGTGTCACCTGCAGCTCATCTTAAGAAATAGCTAATAATTGAAGTAGATAAGGTTGGCATCTGTATGAAAAGAATATATTCATGAAATGAAAAAGACTGGAACAAAGCATCATGTAGCAAAAGGTACAGGGCTTTATAAAAGAGGTACATCTAAACTAATTGGATGCAAACTTAGTTTGAACAAGTTCACATGGTTCAGGCAAATTTAGAATAAGTTTTAATAAGTAGCGCTTGATTGTTTTCAAGGGCAGAAGGTAACTCAAATTGACAAACAACTGGAATTTAACATAATCTAATTCCCACTTGGGAATAAAACCCCGCTTCTGACATCAGACCCACTAACTGCCCTGCTGCTGGTAACGCCCTCTCCTGCTTGTATTCTCCCAGCACCAGCATGGAGGCTTTTATGGATGGTTCCTGTTCAGTGAACCGGAGTCCCTAACATCACAGCTGTTCTTTAAGACCTATGTGATTTGTGCACCTACTTTCTTAACCCGATCACCAACCCCCCTCGCAATTCCAACTTCTGAATCCCTTTCTGAAAACCATCAGTAGTGTTTCGCTTGTCTTTGCTAGCAGTGTTTCACTTATCTTCTGTTTCTAGTGGAAACTTGACCCTTTGCTGATGCTGTACAATGAATCCCTCTTTAGAGCTAGCTGTCCCCCCCACCCCATACCATAGACTACTTTATCTGAGGTGAGGTAGGTATACTTTTTAATTCCTATTGATGTTCCCAGACTGTCTGATCTCCCTACAAAGTACAGTGTAATTCTCATATTTATCCATTACCTTTCTCAATGCATCCATACTTCCAACTTCAGTCTATTGACCCTATGACTCCTCACTGCCTTTCACCTGCCTCCTGCCTTCACTTCTTTTTTCCTAAGCTTAAATTCTGTGCTCACTCATCACCTCCTTACACTCCTGTTTGCCTCGTCCTACCCTCACTTTGCTGGACCTGTTTGGCCATCTACCTCGGATGATCCGAGCTCTTCCCTTATTTTGCCCCTGCAGCTGACTGGTCAGAGACTGCTGAAGAAAATCTCACACATTCATACCCAATCAACCTCGGTGGGCCCTGAGTGCCTCTAGGCTTTCCTGCTGTTTCCTGGCTTTGGTCACTCTCTCAGAATGCTAGACTATTATATCCTCCTTCCTTTCCTCCTATTTTCACTCTATAATAATGTATGAGGGGTCTTCTAAAAATGTACATTATTTTTTATTTCTATTTTCCAGAAACTTTTAGGGAAGCCCTTATACATATACTCTACTTTCCCTGTTGTTCCCATGAGAGAACTGATCATGTTTCCAGCTGAGGCTTGGCCTTCCTCTTGTGCACTAAATGCCATTGTCTCTTGTTTATTCCAAGGCATCCCTCCAGAAATTCTCATTTCTCTCTCCTGTGTCAATAACTCTCAGCCCTCTGGTAGGGAGAGAGGGAAACAGAGGGGTGGGAACGACAAAGGGATATCATTATATTCATAGAGTTGTATCTAGGAACTACATTGAATTTGTTAAAAACTAATTAAAATTTTTTAAAAAAAATAAAATCCTCCTTGCCACCACTTTTCCTTTCCTGCCACTCACCCAATTTCACTGTTTTCTTTTGTGGCAAAACTCATTGAATGGGATTTAATGGGATGTCTTCCCATGCTGACTCCAATTTCTCCCTCCTTCTCTCTTGAAATCATTCCAAACAAGCCATCATTGCATTGCCTCATTTAAATGACTTTTCAAGGCTTGAGCCTTGTGGATCATTGTTGGGTGATTTCCGCTTTGCTAAATCTAATGGTTCCATGTTAGTCTCCATCTGACTTGACCTGTCATGAACATTTGACACAGTGCACAGTGCATCACTGTAATTTGAAATACTTTCTTCACTTGACTTCGAGGAATTGCTGTCCCCTGGAATTTCTCATACTCTTCAGCTATTATGGCTCTCTCTGTTTCTCTTTTTTTTCTGCTATTTACTTTTTATCTTTCTTGATCCCTAATGATAGAGACCCTCTAAAGTTAATGCTTGGATATCTTCATATCATTACTCATGAAAGATTAACCCTATGTACCATATCAGCTCATGTATATAATAAGCATCTAAAATTTATCTAAACTGAATTTTTAGTTTCACCTTCCTAACCCTAACCTGCTCTTTCCATAGTCTCAGCTAATGACTATTTAATTTTTGCACTTACTCAGGCCAAAAATCTTGATCCTATCTTTGCATTCTTTTTCTCTTATATACATTATTGAATCCATCAGCAGATTTTACAGGCTCTATCTTTAAAGGACATCCATTGAACATTTCTCATTAGCTCCTAGTTAAACCCATATTCATGCCAACTTTATCACTCACCTGGGTGGCTTCAACAGCCTTCTAGCTAGTTTCCCTGCTACTCTGCAGAGCAGACAGAGTGCTTGTGCTGAACTATAAAGCAGTGCATGTCCCTTCCTTGATGGAGTTCCTCCATAGATTCCTCTCTTCCATAAGCTGAGCTTACTTTGGTCTCTGAACACCACATGATCCAACTCAACTTCAGCTTTTTGACCTTTCTCCTCATTCATCCACCTCTACCTGCACTGATCTCCTTATTATTCCTTTCTGTTGGCTACAAACCTGGAAATGATATAAAGTAAGCATTTTGAATCTATGTAAATAAATCTCAGTTGAGTTCACCAGATAAGGTTTGAGAAGTGATGTTGCTCACTCAAAAACCCATTCAGAATAAACCATTAGAACTTGGATTTAATTCAGAACTACCTGCCTCCCCCAAGTCTACGCTGCTTTCACTCTTTGGATAATGCTGTTTTTATTATTATTTTATTATTTTCAAGCTACTTTAGAGCATGACTATGAGTGGGTCACTTTAAAATAACTATCAAAACAGATTTTCAGATTTTTAGAATTCTTAGAAAAATACTGACCTGAGTTTACATATAAATAAAAAAGAAAAAAAATTGAATATTTCCTTTAAAATAATATTGAATATTTATTTCCTTTAAAATATGTGTTGAGAATTTTGGCCCCTTAAGACATGGTTGATGTGTTATTGTGACATATAATATATATGTTATATATAAATATACATTTATATATAAATATATTCTAAATATAAATATATAATATATAATATATTGTATATTATAATTATTTATAATATATAATTTGTATATATAAATATGCATTTGTTCTTCAATAGTTCCTAGCTCGTGACTCTTCTCTAAGGGAGGTCCTGAGACCATATGTTCTCCTCCCCAAGGCAAGTCTTAGAAACTCTTCGCCGCCTTTCTCTGCCCTGTCTTGTCTAACAGAAGGTGATGAGACCCTCATCATCTGGAGGACCAAGAAGAAGCTGAATACAGAGACCTTGCTAGATTTCCCCGCCTACCACCCTATTGGTAATTGAAAATATGCAATCAAGATTTCATAAAAATCCCAAAGGGCAGGGTTCAAGGAGCTTCTGGATGATTGAACATATAGAAGAGTGGAGTGGGCACCCAGAAAGGGCATGGATGCTCCATACCTCTTTTCCCATATCTCATCCTACACATTTCTCATCTGTGTCCCTTGCAAGACCTTTTTATAATAAATCAGTAAACATAGTTTTTTCTCTGAGTTTTGTAAGTTGCTCAATTAGTTGAATTTGAGGAAGGGAGTGGGAACCCCAGTTTCTAGCCAGTCAACAGAAGCACAGATCAAGCAACCTGGGCTTGCAATTGGCATATGAATTGGTATGTGTGTTGGGATGCGAGGGAAAGGGGGAAGTAATCTTCAAGACTGAGCCCTCAACCTGTGGGATCTGAGGGTATCTCCAGTAGACAGTCAGAATGTCAGCATTGAATTGAATTAGAGGACACACAGCTGGAGCTTGCTGGATGGTAGGGAGAAATCTCCACGCCTTTTGAGGTCACAGAAGTGATCTATGTTGATTGTCGTGCAGGAACAGAGGCAAAATGTCCTTTTTTTCCCAACAGAGCTGGCTATTTATTCCTCGTATGTTAGCCTTGAACTGCATCTTAGCTACTACAAATGCAGCTAACAATTGTTTTTTATTTTATTTTATTTTCACTTATTTTTCCTTAGAAAAGAATATGGGTTTTCCACCACTATTGAACCTATTATAGATTTTGACTCAAAGAAAACCTTTTAAAATTGTAAGAGATTTTGAATTCATGAATCCTGAGATAGATTTATATCCCTTGTTTAACTTGTTCTAGAAATGCAGAAAGAATGATCTTAACAATGATAAATGCATTAACCACCATTTCCATAAATAAGTAAACACTGATTCTCCCAACTGCATCCAGCTCAGAAAAAAGTCAAGGGCCTGCTGTCTAATATTTGTATTCATAAATTCCCCTTAGGATTAGAGGACAAAGGGCCTCTTTGATAGGTAAACAGGTTATAGACAAGCGAAAGGTCACATGTCATACAATATGACTGTGTCTTTCAGAGGGAGAATGTATTTTCTTTTGGATCTAATTTTCCTTTCTCTCATCTGCTCCCTGCCTTCTGTAATGCCTTTCCAACACATGCAGCCCTGCTCTGTTGTGACTCTGGGCACACCAGGAGCCACTTTTCTCTCCCAGCTGATAATTTTGTCAGAAGACCTGGTGTGAAAAGCATCCCTTGGTGCCAAGCCCCCTGCTGCTGCAGGACCCAGCCTCTAAGACACATGGCCTTTATTTTTCTCTCCTGGAGTGCTTGCAAGTCACGTGGCATCTTTCTTTAGAGAAAAGGCTCTGCTTTGTCATTTTAAACAATACAGGAACACACTCAGGGGCCGATGAAGAAAAGTGTTTGTGGGGAAACAATTTATTATTTTAAATGGTAATTTTAAGAGGCATAATTGGCCTTTATGTGTTCTTTCTTGGGGAAACTACATTTCCATTTCTCCCACAGACTAATTCAAGACAAATGAGTTTGTAAGTGTATTGCAACCATTTCCTGTGGAAGCTTCCTGGCTTTCAAGACATCTGTTGAATGAGAGTCACAGACTTCAGAATTCTGCAGGCCATACTCAGTGGAGCTGATGGCAGTGCGGTGGCCAGAACAGGGGAGGCGCAGATCTGTGAAGCGAGGATGGTTCCTGGGACACGTCCCAGGCTTCATTTGCAAGTTTGTTTGGAGTTCTGTGTGAGCTTAGTTCTCCTCAGGGTTTGGGCAGATGCACTTAGCTGAAATGAGTGGCTTCATTTTTCCTTTGCGTTTCTAATTGAATTAGATAATCAAGTTGGCTGTTTGATCTGGAATCCTGTAAACACAGCCTGTTTATCCTGGAGGTATTTTGACTGTTTGACCAGCATTGACCTTTAAGACCTGAAGAAAAGGATGAGAAAAAGATGAAGAAGAGGAGGAGTGGGAGAAGGAGAGGAGCAGAGGGCTATGCAAGTCAAAGGGTGACATCATTTTATAAAGTAGAATTTTAAAAAGCCAATGTAAAGTAAGCCTTTTTGGGGAAAAACTATTTCTCTATTGTATAGCTGAACTCTTAAGTTTATGAGTCATTATCTCAAGGTGAGGAGGTATTACAGTTACCTAGGGGTGAAAGGTTTGGGATGACACAGCTTATTGAGTTATACCCTTAGCATATCTGGTGCAGTAGACCTGGGATGGGGCCCAGAGATATACATTTCTAACAGGTTTCCTGGAGATGTCAATGCTGCTGATCCTTTTACCTCACTGACTCAATCCATTGTGCAAATTTCCTCCTTTTTTGGTAATTTTTTAAAAAAGATTTATTTATTTATTTATTTATTTGAGAGGTAGAGTTACAGACAGCGAGAGGGAGAGACAGAGAGAAAGGTCTCCCATCTGCTGGTTCACTCCTCAGATGGCCCCAGTGGATGTAGCCAAGCCAATCCAAAGCCAGGAGACAGGAGATTCCTCCAGACCTCCCATGCTGGTGCAGGGGCCGAAGCACTTGGGCCATCTTCTACTGCCTCCCCAGGCCATGGCAGAAAGCTGGATTGGAAGAGGAACAGCTGGGACTAGAACCAATGCCCATATGGGATGCCCGTGCTGCAGGCAGAGGATTAAGCTACTGCACCACAGTACTGGCCCCAACTTCCTCCTTTTTTAGATATTTATTAAAAATTACATAAAGGATGATGTGTTTAACCCTTTGAGATATAGAAAAATCCTTCCTGTCAAAATAGTCATCTGCTATATAATTTAATCATTCATATTTAATTTTTAAATTAAAAATTTAGTGATTTCAAGCAATATTTTAGAGACATGAAGTAGGAGACACCAAGGAATAAACCAGCACTTTCAGACTTGAGTGAGGTTGTGTGTTGTGTGTTATTTGAATAGGGTGGAACTTCAAAATTTTGTGAATGGGGAGATGTGGATGAGGAGGTGGTAAGAGGAAAATTAGGACTCCTGTATCCAGTATCAGAGTGCCTAGGTTTGATACTTGACTCTGGTTTCTGACTCCAACTTCCTACTGATGTGGACTCTGGGAGGCAGCAGTGATGTGACAAGTGATTGGTTTCCTGTCACCCAAGTGAAAGACCTGGATTGGGTTCATAGCTCCCAGCTTTGGCATTCTTGGTTTGGGACTGTTTCATGCATTTGAGGAGTGAATCAGCAGATGGGAAGTCTTTGTCTTTCTACCTCTCAAATAAAATACGTTCATGGGAAAATGGTATTGGGGAAATAGCCAGGGTCCCTTGCTGGTTAAGAAACTGGTACGGTAACTGCTATATAACTATTTGGCTACCTGCCACTATTATCTGTAAGCCTATGTAAGATGCTGGGGGCATAGAGGAGTGTGGATCCTCTGGGTGTGCTCATTCAATGCTTTGAGAATAAAGTGTGTATACCCTCTGTGCATGTTTGCCCACCATCATGAGAATAAAGTGCAGACTCCCTGTGTGTGCTCACCCACTGCGGTGAGAATAAAGAGGTGTGACTGTGTGATTGGCTCACAGTTATCCTCTGGCCTGTCTGAAGACAGACCTGATCTTCCCAGAGCTGAGCTCCCATGGTACAGTTGGTGTAGTTGGCAGGATTCGTCTCAGGCCGCTATGGAGCCTTCTGTTCTGCTGGAGGGCGGGACTCAGGGGTAGCCATCCACGAGTATGTGGAGCTTGGTGGCCTTGGGCTTGTCTACCTGGATGACCCCTCCCAGGAGTGTGCCAAAGTGAATGGCTCTCCCACTAAAGAAGGTATCAGGAAGACAGTAGAGAGGAAAAATGCCCAGGCAGTACCAGAAGCTGTGGGTTGGGTCTTTCTTACTGCCTGTGGGTAGAAAACAATGCTAAGTTGAAGGTGGAAACAGGAATTGCAGCGCACTGTAGAGGAGGAGAGAGAAAACTGGAAGGAGAGGGAAGATGACATGGGAGCCCTGGAACCCTGGAAACTGAGGTTGCTGCCTTCAGATCCACACCTGATGCTGGGGATAACGTGGTGGTTGTGGTGGTTGTATCCTTTGATGACAAGGATGATGCTGAGCTTCTGGAGCCGTTTAAGGCCCATGCAGTAGTAACCCAAAAGATTACAACTCAGCAACAGAGGGTTGCTCAGGGTTCGCCACAGGCTGTCCCCTCTCCCTCCTTCCAAGTGGTAGAGCAGTCAGTGTTCTGCCTGTATACTAGGGAAGAATTACTAGATATGGGGTCTAAATTTAGGCAGAAAGCCTCCAAATCTGTTGCAGCTTGGCTGCTCTGATTATGCGACGTAGGGATAGATGGGATCTTGCTCTTGGGAGTAGAAATGAAAAAGTTGGAATCCCTGACTGTGCACCCTGCCTTGTGGCAGTGGCTCCACACTGCCTGTCATACAGCAGGAAATCATTCCCTTCTAGAACGGATTATGGTGGGAGCCTGTATGATATGGCCTAATGCCAGAGACATGCCTAGGGCCATCAGTGGGTGGCAGATGTATGCTGAGCTATAGCAGGTATTGGAAGAATTGGGCATGTGAAATGCTGTATTCAGTGCTGGGACTCATGGGCCAGATGAGGAAGTTTTTCTGCAGGGCTGTGAGATCTTGTGCTGCAGACAGATCCCTTTGTCCTGTTTGGCCCCCTAATGGGACAGCGACGGTGTGTATGTTTCATTACATAGGTGATGTAATGTTAACCTGAGAATCTCCTGCAGACTTGCAAGCAGAAATACCCATTTTGCTGAGCTACTTAAAGTAGCTAGATAAAATCCAGTGCTAGATAAAATCCAGGCCTTTTCCATCTCAATGGCTATAAAGCTGCTGCAGGATTTTTGGAATACTGGAGAACAGTTATCCTGCATTTGGCACAAATTCCAAGGCCCTTATACTGTATGGTAAAGAAGGGCATCAGGTGGCAATGGGGTGGGCATGGCCAAGTGGCCTTCACAGTAGCTAAATGAAAAGAACAGGACACCCAGGCCCTCAATGTGTTGGATCCAACCCGCCCATATGAACTTGATGCACATGTCACTTCAGAAGGGTTTGGTCAAGGCCTTTGGCAGCTGCGTGAAAGGCTAAGACAGTACGTTGGGTTTTCGTCCCAGTTGTGGGAGGAGACTTGGTATTCCTTGATCAAAAAACTTGCTTGCTGCAGTGTATGCAGTTTTGATGGCTGCTGAAAGCATAACGGGCACTGCCCCGTCACTGTGTGCATCTCTTACCCTATCATTGGCTGGATGAGAGTACACAGGTACACCGTTATCTGTGTACTTGTGTACAGACAGTGAAACCACACAGTGGAACAGCACTAATAACCACAGTGATGAAGTGGGAAGCCTACCTGCAACAACAGCACGTTCTAAATGTAAGCCTGTTGTGGACTGAATGACAAGGAGTTTTGGGACCTTCGATTTATTTAACTGACAATATGTTCCCTGAGGCTCCTCATGCCATGCCATGGAACCAGTGCATAGTCTGTACCAGAATGGGCCCCCATCAATCCCTGTGAAGGTCCAACACATGGACAGAGCTGGGAGAGGACATTCTGTACAGTGGACCATGGTAGCATTCCAGAGTCCCACCAAGTGGGCATCAGGTAGTCATCAAGGTAGTCAGCAGCCTGGCTGGTCTTTATCAATGAGCCTCACCTGTTGTTGCTTGCACAGAGAGCTGAGCCATCTGTTGGGGCCTGCAGAAAATTTGGCAGTCATGTACTGAACTTTATGGGACCAAGCTGTGAGGCAAGACTTGTAGGAAAGTAGGGCACCAGAAGAAAACCATTGTAATACCAGTGATGGCTCATTCACCCCTTGCCCATCATGGGAGTGATGAGATTGATACCCTAACTAAAGTGTGTTGCTTGGAAAAGGCCCCAGAAAATGATGTTTCCTAGTGGTTACATCAGTGGCTGCTACACACAGGATAAAAGATGATGTGGGCTACAATAAAGGCTGGGAGCCTAACTGACTTACCAGGAGATTCTAGATGCACTCTCTCTTCCAAGGAGCTTCACCATCCAGTGCCAGTGGCTACTGGAACTGTTAGGTGTGGGTGAGTGCTTCTTGAAAGGTGGCAACGACTTTATCAGACCTTGGCACCAATCTGATGGATACAAGTGCACTGTTACCTGTGTAGACACTGCTCTAAGATTGCTTTTTTCCATTCTGTTAGGCAACCCAACTAGATGACTGTCCTGCATGCCTGGGAAAGATTTTGGGCCGTATGTGGAAGACCACAGGTCATTGTGAGTGACCATGGGACCCGTTTTGTGGGCATAGGAGTACAAAGCTAAGCTAAATGGTTTGGCATTGACTGGAAATTACATGCACCATAACATCTACAAAGAGCAGGAATGATTGTGTGATATAATGGCCTATTGAAGCAAGGATTCAGAAAGGAAACCAATTCACTCTCCCTGGTGGGATGGACCAAGAGACTGTGCACTGTGCTATGATAATTGAATCAATGGCCCTGGGATACAGCACTAGCCCCCATGGGGCCTTTGCTACATCATTCAGCAGTGCACATTCAAATGCAGGTGCAGATCACTGACCTATTGAAACCAGGTTTTGGAAGACAGAACAATGTGTTGTTACCTGCTCTCATGGCCATTGACCTGGGGTAACATGTCACATGGCAGTGGCCATGGGACATAATGAAAGCCTTCAAGGCCTGATTTATCTCGCTGTCTCTGTGAGGAACAGAAACAGAATATGAGCAGGAGGTGATACCAACAGTAATGGCTACTTGGCCCCCTGTGGTCAAGGAACGTCACCCGTGCAAGGAAGGGGCTACTACCTTGCTCAGGGGCACATTTCTTAAACTTATGGCCAAAGGCAGCCTCTCCAGTATCCCTACATGTAGAACAGTAGCCAGTAAAAGCTATTCCCCCCCAAGTCTGGTATAAGAGGCTGGGACAACCCCTCTTGCCAGCTGTCGTGTTACTTCAAAATAAACTCCTTGAATGTATCCTCCCAATGGTTCGGTTTGACATTGTTAGTGCCACTTACTTCTTTAACTTACTGTCTTTAGCTTAGTAGCTGCAAAAACCCTGGTGGATGGGACACACACCTTCACAATAGTAGCCCTCCAGTTGACTTATGGGTTGTATTTCTGAGTTTCCTATCAACTCTGCAACTGGACTACCTTGAAAAGTATCTGAAGCTACTGACAAAAACTGGACTTGGTTGGAAGGATGGAATTCTTCCGACATTTTACAGAATAGCACTTGGTGAATATCCTAGTTTGGGAGCAGTATAATAAAATGTGGCCATGATTGGGCTATTCTGTGTGGAATAGTCTGTGTTCTCTTTATGCAGATCATAAGTTATCTCCACTAGTGCCAAAATGTGTAGAGAAGTAGAGAGAGGATTTCAGATGGGATGGACTCCTGTGTCTTTATGTATCACCATACAAATATGACTAATAATACCAGGCGGGGAAGGAAGAAACTCCACATTGCAGTGGGCAACTATCCTATACCTCTATGTGCCTTATGTGCCTATGAGTCCTGTGGATGGCCTTATTTACCCTGCGGCTGTGTGGGACACTGTGGAACACCACAATCACTCAAGCTGAAGTTACTTCAAGCCGAAGTTACTTCATTGTCCTTACATACAGCCCAGTCTTCAACACTAGCCACAAGGCAGTGGGCCTGTTATATGAGGAAGTATACCAAATGAGAAAGGTTGTTTCACAAAACTGTATGACATCTGATATCCTTACAGCAGCCCAAGATGGTGTGTGTGCCATTTACAAACTGGATGTTGAGGCGAGTGCTGTGGCAGAGAGGGTAAATCCACTGCATGCAATGCTGGAATCACCTGTGGGCGCCACTTTATGCCCCAGATGCTCTACTTTTGGTCCTGCTCTCTGTTAGTAGTCTGGGAAAAGCAGCAGAAAATGGCCCAAGTGCTTAGGCCCCTGCTATCCACATGGGAGATGTGGATGAAGCTCCTGGCTCCTGACTTCCATCTGACCCGGTCCTGGCTGTTGCAGCTATTTGGGTGGTAAACCAGTGAATGGGAGATGCCTCTCTCTCTCCCTCTCCCTCTCTCTATGTAACACTGACTTTCAAATAATTATATAAAACTACTTTTTTTTTAAAAAGACTGGATGCCATGTATACATACTAGATGCTCATCACAATGTAACCCAAGCACTTGCTGCTTTAAATCAAGAAATGTTGCACATTGAACAGCTGACTGGGGATATTCTCCAAGACTGGTGGGTATCCCTGATGGACAGGTGATGGACACTTTTGCTCATATTTGGTATTGCATGGTCACTAGAGTGTGTTCCTCTAGCTTGTATTCTTGTTGTGGAAGTTGGATGTAATGTACCATACTCTTCACTTAGGGATCCTCCCAGAAGATAACTGATGCATAGTTTGTGAAGTGAGGAGCCCTGAAGAGGTAGAGTATTGGGAATATAAAGTCAGTCGAGCTCCCTCCTGTCATTACTCTTGGCAGGCACAGAAGCTGATACAATCCTGATATGTAAGTATTTAGCTGTCTGCCACTATTGTCCATAATCTGTATAGGACACTGGGAGCATAGTCAAGAGCAAAACCCCCGTGTGTGCTTGCCTGTTGCTGCAACAGCAAAGAGGTATGAATCTGTGATCAGCTCCCTGGGTGTTCTTTGTCCTGTCTGAATTCAGACCTGACCTTTCTGGAGCTGAACTCTTATGTTGCAAATGGAATTAAAAGATGAAAGTTAAAATTATGCAATCGTAAATTTATAATCTCAACATTAGCTCCATCAGGTTCACGATACTTTTGTAAGTGATGCTATCAACCATTTAGTCCCTCCCTGAAGAACAGAGCGTTCTGAGAATTAACCATCTTGATGTACTCATTTTTATATGGACAGAAAATAGGTGCCCTTTAAAGATTTTTCTTAAGATTAGGGGCAAAAAGTTGGAAGGAGACAAATTAGGACTTTAAGGGGGATGCCTGATGATTTTCTGCCGAAACTCTCAGAAAACTGCCCTTGTTTGATGACAGGAATGAGCAGGACCATTGTCGTGGTGGAGAAGGACTCTTTGGAAAAAGATTCCCTGACCATTTTTTTTCTGCTAAAGCTTTCTCTGGGGCTGGCATGTGGCACAGCAAATTAAGCTGCTTCTGAGCCAGCTCCCTGCTTTTAAGCCTGGGGAAGCAGCAGAAGATAGCACAAGTACTTGGGCCCCTGCCATCCATGTGGGAAATTCTGCCTTCATGGAGTTTACTAACAGGGAATTGTTGTGGCCTGGAGCAGGGTTAAAGACATACAAAACTGGAGAAGTAGGTGTGAGCTTGATCATTTGGAGGTTTACAAAGCAAGTTTGGACTTCTTTATATGGTAATTAAATGTTGCTGGAGGGTTTTGTTTAGGGGATTTGCATTTTAAAAAAAAATCTGGCTGCTACTTAAAGAATGATGCATATATGGAGAAGACTGGTTGATTCTGAAACTGAAGCAATTCATTTTTTTGTTACTGTCACCAGGTAAAACATGATGTGACAATATGTCCATATTAAATTTTAAGATAATCCTCCAAATTTCATCAGCTATATCAAGGACATGCAAAATTTTCAGCACTTTTCTATAATATTGTTAACATCTTAAGAAACTCTGAAGTCTTCCAGCATCTTCTGTAACAGAATGTTTTAGAAAGGCCTGTCCCTGGCTCATTTGGCTAATCCTCTGCCTGCATCCCCGGCACCCCCAGGTTCTAGTCCCGGTTGGGGCGCCGGGTACTAGTCCTGGTTGCCCCTCTTCCAGTCCAGCTCTCTGCTATGGCCCTGGAGGGCAGTGGAGGATGGCCCAAGTGCTTGGGCCCTGCACCCACAAAGGAGACCGAGAGGAAGCACTCGACTCCTGGCTTTGGATCGGTGCAGCACCGGCCATGGCAGCCATTAGGGGAGTGAACTAACGGAAGGAAGACTTTTCTCTCTGTCTCTCTCTCACTGTCTATAAATCTCTTTCTGTCTCTCTCTCACACACACATTCTGCCTGTCAAAAAATAAAAAAAATAAATAGCTTGTCCAAGCTTTGAACTCAGGCTTGATTCCAACACTGTTTGGACCATTTAAGTGAGTTGTTTAAGTTCACAGGACCTGTTTCCTCCCAAATGGGAGTAATAATGCTTCCATTCAAGGCTGTGGGGTGTGTGTGTTTGAGAGAGAAGGGGAGAGTCAGGCACAAGGAGTCATTGCACTGAGCTTTGGGATAGTCATTTTACATATATTTACATACATTTAAATAAAGGTATCAAGAGAAAAATACAACACAAAATTAAAGCAGGTTAAACACTTCATGATTCAGGAAGACCAGGGCAGTTATAATTATCACAGGTGAGAAAAGAAAACCAAGAATTTGAGACTGGGTCAGGATGAAGGTGCCTTTCTCTTAGTCTTGGTTCCCTTCTACTTGTGCCTTTGGAACATGCTATTAAATAGGAAACTCTCAGTAAGAAAAAAAGAAAAAAACTTTCTCAACTCTCTGAGAGGAAGCAGTTCACTTTTCTGTAGTCATTCTTGCTTTGCAGATAAAGAAAATTTTCATTCAAGAGACTAATCTATTGTTACAATTTCCATATTGAACTTTAGGTCAGCCCCAAACTTGCATTCTCAGTGAACCACTGAACTCTACCTCTTGGTAGAATTAGGATGATAGAAGTTTCATAACCATGCATTAAAATCTGTATAGTTGACTTTCATTTTATTTTAAATTATGGGACAATTCTAATGATTGTAATGCCAGTCTCTGAAAAATGATTGAAACAGACTTGTTCTGATAGCTCTGTGAGATGGGAGAACCCTAGCGAAGCAGCAGAGGAGAAAGTGGGAAAATAGGTTAAGAGAAGAAGTGAAATTGAAAGTATATTCTAAACTTTCTTAATGCTCTAACTCCCTCATAAAAATAGCCAAAAAGCCTTTTATGTAAATGCTTTATAGAATATATACACAAATACACACGCATACACACACACACACAAAGAGAGACAAAGGGAGGAATATGTCCAAATAAGACAAGGTCTGTTCAGTTGCTACACTGTCCTTGCAATTACTTTTGTGATGACAATGAATAAACTTAACTTCTCTACCAAATATGCTGAAGGATAATTTCACACCCCAGTGCAATGCAGCTGCTTCTGCCACGGCCAGTGTTTAACAGCTCAGAGCAAGAGTACACGGGCTCTTCAGAAAGGAAGCGCAGGAGGCTGTTTCAATGTGAAAGCATGGCTTCAAGAATGGTGCACACTCTCTCCACATTCAGGACTGCCAATCCCCTCCCCCCATCACCACCAATGAATAAGGACAAGGAGAAAAGAAGTCCTAGTAGTGTTGTTTGTAACAAAATGCATTTAATGTGTCTAATAACTTTCTCTGTGATAGGCCTTGTAAGATGATGATACATTTTGCCTGCAGTCTTTTCTCCTCTAGTTTTTAAATTCAGGTATGTTTCAAGTGCGCTTCCATTTCACTTAGTCCACCAAGCTGTAGCATTCTAAGAGTTATTTGATGTTAGAAGTTCTATACATTTTTTATAAACCATGTTAAGCGTTTCTCTTTGAACCATGCAGTTGTATTTTTGCCATCTCTAAGTGGAAACCAGACTGAAAAATAACATGGATAGAGTTCCTAAATGCAAAATCACTAACAGGAAAAAGGGTTTATCCAAAAATCTTTTGTCATCCAATAAGAGTTTATCCATCTACAAATAACCAAAGGATGAATGGTTCTTCATTCTTTAATATCCTCCAGAAGCAAATGGAATTTGTATAAGGCTATCAACATAGCACTGAAGCAAACAACCAGTCACCTGATGGTTCTATCAGAAGGTCAGTGTAATGTGAAAAAAAGGTTAAATTGTTATTAAATATCATGCACATGTTACCTTCTCCCAAGTAACTTTGTCAATGGAATGTTACTTTTTTAAAAAAAGATTTATTTATTTGAGAGGCAGAGTTAGAGAGAGGAAGAGACAGAGAGAGGTCTTCCATCTGCTGGGTTTACTCCCCAAATGGCCACAATGGCTGGAGCTGGGCTGATCCAAAGCCAGGAGCCAGGAGCTTCTTGTGGGTCTCCCTCTTGGGTGCAGGGGCCCAAGCACTTGAGCCATCTTCCACTGCTTTCGCAGGCCATTAGCAGAGAGCTGAATTGGAAGAGGAGTAGCCAGGACACAAACTGGTGCCCATATGGGATGCCAGGGCCCCAGGAAGAGGCTCAGCTTACTATGCCACAGCATGGCCCTGTAGATTGTTCTTTAAAAAATTCTTTAGAATAAAATACAAGAGTCATGGTTCTGGTGAAAAAGGCATATTATGAGATGGGTATAAATCTTCCTTGCTGATTTCTTTCTTCTGCCCCTCATCTGTTCCCAGCCAGCCTAAGATTCTCTTAAAAGCTGGTCCTAGAACCATTGAGACCATTGCCAACTCATTCATTTTACAGATGGGAAATTGAGGCAAGAGAAACAAAACAATTTGTTTTCTGACACATTAATATATAAATATATATAATATATAGTATAAGTAAACTTGTATATATATACAAGTATATAACATATATACTGCAGTATAATATATATATATATATTACAGAATTTAAGTTCTTTTCCATTGTACTATACCAGAAATCAACAAATTTTTTTTCTGTAAAGGACCAGATAGGATTTTGTGAGTCATATGGTCCCTGTTGGGGCCACTCAGCTTTGCTGTTGCAGTGGGAAAGAAGACAAAGACAATATCTTTACAAATGGGTATGGCTGTGTTTCAACAAACATTATTAGGAAAGCTGAAATTTTAATTTTATATAATTGTCATGTATTACAAATATATTCTTCTTTTGTTTTTTTCAAACATTCATGAACGATAAGACCGTTCTTAACTTCTGGGGTTATACAAAAGTAAGCATGGAGCTATATTTGATCTGTGGGTCGTTGTGTGCCAAGGGCTGAAATATACCACATCTTTGTCGAACCTAAAGAGCACTTTTCTTGCGCAACCTTAAAAAAGTTTAGATTCTGTTGAGGTTCATTATTTATTTTCCACTGATTCCCTCAGTCTACATTCAACTGCCTTGATCCATATAGTATTTAAATCTTCTCCCCCAGTTACATCTTATTTGTTCAATTTTATCTGAAAGTTCAGTATGTGTATTAAAAAGTTAGATTTAGGGGGTGGCACCGTGGTGTAGGAAGTTAAGCCTCAGCCTGCAGTTCCAGCATCCCACATGGGCACCATTTCAAATATTCCCAGCCCTTCCACTTCTGATCAAGCTAATACACCTCAGAAAGTAGCAGAAGATTACCCAAGTACTTGGGCTCCTGCACCCACATGGGAGACCCAGAAGAGGTTTCTGCTCCTGGCTTTGGCCTGGCCCAGCCCCAGCCATTGCGGCCATTTTGGGGAGCGAACCAACAGATGGAAGATCTCTCTCTCTCATTCTCTCTCTCTCTTTCTCTCTGTATTCCTGCCTTTCAAATAAGTAAAATAAGTCTTTAACAATGAGAAAAGTTAGATTTAGAAGGATCCTCATGGCCGTTTTGCCACCTGAGCATGTGAACACACAATAAGTCAGTACAAAGCCTGGCTCCGTTTTGAGTCCAAATGCAGAACTCCTGACTTCAGGGCTGCTGTTGAGGGAGATCTGGTTCTGTCCCTGCTCAGTTGTCATGGTGCCATGGAAGGGTGCAGGAGGGGTGACTACACTACATCTCACCCTTTCCTCTGTTGTTCTTCAGAGCTGAGCATTTCTGAATGGATGAGGGTCAACAACAGAAGCAGCAACATTTGTAATCTGACTAATAAAATAATGTCTGACATTTGCTCCTTAACCACCAGGAAAGAGAATATTATAAAACAGGTTAAGGATACCAAATCTATCTGTAGACTGCTGGGGTTAATCCCCACTCTGCTGCTTAATTAGTTGTGTGACACTGGGCGAGTTATTAACTTGCCTCTCCCTCAGTTTCCTTGCCTGTAAAATGGTGATGATAAGGTGAGTATATACCTTAGAATTGTAGCTCCAAATGACTTAATATATGTGAAACACTTTAAATGGTGCTTGTAAATGTTAAATGTGTACATATAAGATGGTATTATTGTATAGATATCATCTCAAGTTCACTTTTTATATTTTCTCCCAATTCTTCTAGTTCTTTGCCACAGACATGGTATCATCAACTAAATCTCTATATATAAGATGGAAATTGTACTTATGGATTAGTAAAAACAATTTGAATCCCTTACACTATTCCAATAATTCTTAGATCATTAAATATAAGAGGTATCGTTGGAAAGCAAGAAGCGTGAATTTCAGAGTATGTTAAAAGAGTGCTGCTTTACACTGTGGGCAGGAAAAGCATAGAATTCATGGACAGAATAGAGTTGTTTAGAATTCAGCCCTAACCTGAACTTGAAAGATGGTTCTTTTGTAGAGAGGCCAATAACATATTCCCCCAAACATTACTTGGTACCTCTTCAGGTTAAAGAATGTCAGTCTGAATACAAAGTTGAGTCTGACTCAGAATAGTGATTTTATATTAATTTTGCTTTATTAAATTTCATGTTTCTTTTTTTTCTTCCCTTGATTAAACTCTATTTAAATGTGAGGCCAGTGCCAGGATGGCTATGAATACAGTGGATCACCGCTTAAGGAGCTCTGACATGTGAGGCTCAATGAAAAACCTCTGTTTTCTGATCTCACACAGCCTTTTCCTGCAAGAGCCAACCTTGGAAGATTGACAGTGAACTCAGGGCCAGAGGGATTGTTTATGAGCATCTTCAAAAATCTGAACACCCCAGTGGGCCAACCTCAGGCATCTTAAATAAACACAGGCTTGAAAACTAGGGGTACACTAGTGTGTGGCGTTAACGTGGTGACTCAGAATTTCTGTGTCCTGCTGTGTTTTCTTGCAGTTCATAAAGACTGCAGCTTCAAAAGACACTAATTAATTGCTGACAGTTTTACCAGCATGTAATGAGAAAAAAACGAACAAAAACTAAAACAATTTTGGCTAAATCACTGTGTTGCTGAAAAATATGTTTTTCACCTTTAGGTACAAAGCATTTCATTATGGAGTTTTCAAATATTCCCAAGAGTTTATGCACATCACAGCCTGCAAAAGCATAAATTTCTTGGCTTTCTCTAGTGTCCAATTATCTTTTCCTTTTACCATTAAAATCAGGTAAAGATTAGGTTTTGATATAATAATTGGTTGTAAATTAGTCATTTCAGGGTGTTATCTTGCGCTGTAAACCTGTTTCCTGTCTTGTGCTTAATGAATGATATCACTGAAGCCAGAAACCTCAGAGTCAACTCCAAATTGCCTATCATCTACCAAAGCCGCACTGGCAAGTTGATTCTTCCTCAGGAACACGTCTAATATTTCCATGGTCACCACCGCCCCCAAGAGCACGGGCTACCGTTTCACTGATCCTGTTCTCTTCAATTTTCCAAGGAAAGTGGAGAATTGGCAGATTGTCATCCTGCTCATTTTTCTAAAAGACTGGTGGTTCCTTAAAGCTGAGAAGGTGTGGCCCAAGTTCCCAGCAGGAACAATCCATCCGCTTTACTGGATTTGTGTCTGATAATGGTGGTGGTGATTTATTATTATTTTGCTACCATTTCCACCCTCCACCCACGCACACCCATCCTTACCTCCCCATTGCCCTCCCATCCACCAAAAAGCACTGAGTAGTCTGAGACTGTGATGCTTCTGCACATCTTAGTGACTCTGTACCCCTGGCTTCCTCTCCTGGTACACAGTCATGTTTCTTGAATTAAATCAAATCCTCCGTCCCCTGTCTTTCACGCAGTAGCAACATTACCACTATGATCTCGAGAAAATTGTCATTCTCTTTTCATTTAAATAGATGACTTCAAGGACGTTTTTATTGTACTTTATTATCCTTTCTGGAAGAAATAGATTGGAAATCGTTACATATGACATTATCTGAGTTATATCTGTTAAGATAATTAAGGTGCAAACAGAATAGACACAGTGAACACAATAGTAGTACCTGTATTTGCATTCTTTTTGTAAAGTCAGATGTTCAGCATCATAGAAACTATACACATGCATGGTGTGTGTATGTGTGTGTGTGTGTGTGTGCCCAAGCATAAAAATCCCTTTCTAAAGAGAGGCATTTCACACTGAAAAATACGAGCCTTAACATTAAGATTATAAAAGTGCTACGAGCCCAGATCTACTTACATTAGAAACAAGTGGCAGATTCAAGTGTCAGGAATGAAAAGCTCCATTATATCAGGAGTACGTTTTCATTAGTGGTAAAATCTGCAACCAATTTGCAATAAGGACTTCAATGGTTACCCCCAGGAATGGTGGGAGAACTGAGAAAGAGTGCCCCTTTCTCTCTCAGCTGAGACCTGCATACAGGGCATAGCTAACTTCACATGCACAGACCAGAGACTTCTAGACTGGATGCCTTCATTTCCTGAGAGGCCAGGCTCTTTCCTCTGACTGTGTCTTCAGATGCCAAACACTCCTGTCTCCTTTTCCCCCTTCTCTACTAATTAATTCTCTCCCAGATACATGCTTTCCTTGCCACTCTCTGCTGCTCTGACTGCATATTCCCTGAGGCCTGACAGCCACCTAAAAATCATTGTTGCTCTTTGCCTCTTGGTCACTTATCCTTTATAGCATGAACAGCCTATTTCTCCTGGTGCCTGGCTTTTTCCAAACTAGTGTCTCTCAAATTGACCACAGAGAAGTGGACATTTGGCCTTAAGGCACCGGTTAAGATACCTGCCTCTGCAAACAGGGTCCCTGGTAATACTAGATTCTATCTTGTGATTCTAGCTTCCTGCTAATGCAGACCCTGGGGTGCAGTGGTGATGGTCCAAGTGATTGAGTCCTTACCACCCACTTGGGAGCTGACCATTGAGCTCCTGGCTTTGGTCTGACCTAGCCCTGGCCATGTTGGGCATTTGTGGAGTGAACCAGAGGAGAACTCTCTGTCTCTCTCCTCTCTCTCTGATTATCTCTTAAAGAAAAAATAATAGTAACAATTGACCCGAGAATATGCCAGAGATGAGTGGATTCCCACAAGATCTCAGATTCCAGGGAAAAAGAAACACATTGTTGTTTCTTATGTGCAACATCATCTTCTAATATTTCACTGACCATTCTCTATTTTGAAAAATTTTGATAACATTGCAAACTTTCATAATAGTTGCAAGAGTAAGAAGAATCCACAGATATCGTTTATACAGATAAAGCATCAATTGTTTATTTTTACTCCATTTGCTGTATATGGGTGTTTGTATGTGTGCTCTGTAGATACGTACAGCACACATGCACACACACACAGAGTCACTTCTTGTTTCTCATAGCACTGAAGCTATATAAGTCACTGATTACACTGAGTAAATGGATACAGAGCCATTGCTCCTTAACAGGATTTTAGCACGCAGTTCCTGGGAGGCTCTTGCCACAGCTTTTTTTTTTTTTTTAATCAAGTGTCCAATATATGACCTTGCTAAGAGTCCTCAGTTAATATATAATGTTGCTTCATTAACACTGAGCTGAGAACCAATAGCAATGTAAGTCATGGCTAAAGGAAGCTTATTTAATGCCAGGGCATTCTCCTCCAGGCACATCACAGTCTGTGTGTGCTTAGGAGCAATGGACTTCAGTGCTGCAATTGGGCCATTTTAAACAGCAAAATCACCAGCGAAAAGCACAGAAAGGTGACAAAGTCCCTCAACAGACTGCAGAGGATGCTTCCGTAGAGTGCAAGAGCTGCAATGAGAGAGCAGAGCTGTCCTTGTTTGACCTTGGCTGACAACAGTCTGGTGACTTTTTGGTTGTTCTGTCTGTGTCAAGACAATGAGCACTGAAGCACTGTGTCGATTTTGGGTTACAAATAAATCTTCATGAGTAGGCACACACACAGATACAGAGTCTGAATAATGAGGATGGCTTATAAATATTTGACCTATATATTCATGCATCCATCTGTTTTTCTGAATCATATGAAAGTAAATCAGAGACACTGTACCCATTCACCCCCTGAGTAGTACTTAGTAAGAGCAAAGGCATTCTCTTACATTCCATCAAAGTCAGGAAGTTTAGCAGTGATGTGGTTCTGTTTTCTGATCTGTAATCCATATTCAGGTTCCATCAGTTGTTCCAGCAATGTCCTTCATAGCTATTTCTCGAGTGTTCCTCCTCTGGAAGTCAGTGCAGGATCCTGCCTTCCCTACCGTTTTCATGTTTCTTATCGCCTGTAGTCTGGAACGGTTCTCATTCTTTTATTTCTCTTTTTTGACTTGATATCTTTGATATCTGATTGAACTTTTGTTACATTCAGTATAACAAAAGCCATTTTTATCAGTACTTATTTTAAGGTTCTAAATATCTGAAGTTTGACCAATGGGTCGCGTTTCAAACTGTTGGAGTCTTACAGGATCTAGCCTTTTGAATGACTAACTAGTATTTCAGTGTGTCCAGTGTGTGTGTATGTAGTGCCGGGGGGAGGGGGAGAATGGAGAACATTTTCTTTATTCATTTATCAGTTGACGGACCCTTGGACACTGATACCTTGGCTTCTGTGAATAATATTGCAGTAATCATGGAAGTGCCAATGTACTGATTTCATTTTCTTTGGATATATACCCAGTAGTGGAATTGCTGGATCATGTGGTAGTTGGAGTTTTAATTTTTTGAGGAACCCCCATACTGTTTTCCACCATGGTTATTGTGATTCTTACCAACAATGTGTAAGCACTTGCAATCTTTTGTTCTTTTGGTAATCACCACCCTCACCAGGGTGATGTGATTGCTCACTGCGATTTCAGTTTTCATTTCCCTGCTCACCAGTGATGTGGAGTGTTTTTCATCCACCTTCTGGCAGTTTGAATGTTTCCTTTTTGAGAAATGTCTCCTTAGGTATTTTGCCTGTTTGCAAATTAGATTTTTTGTTATTGTGTTGTTATTGTGTTATTATTCTGGATATTAACCATTTATCAGATATATTGTCTGCAAATATTTTCTCTCATTCTGCAGGTTGTCTTTTCACCCTGTTGACTGGTTTCTTGCCATGCAGAAGATTTTTAGTTTGATGCAATCCCATTTGCCTAGTTTTTCTTTTGTTTCTTGTGCTTTGGTGGCTTCTTAAATTTCTCCAGCAGCAAACTGTAGCAGGCTTTTCCTCTTAATATCACTGCCTTCTTTCAGTGGACAGGGGTTTTAAGGAATCAGGATTTGGATCAAGGTTTGTTCAGTGCCGCTGTGACTCATTGGATCTAAGCCCCTTCATCAGAGTCTGAAAAACACACAGGTGTGGATGTATACATGTAAAGTCATAATACACAGACATACATTAGATACACATATGTTCATATCTGTACATATGCACAGGTGTATGTGTATATGCACACATACACATATAGAGACTTACAGTTATTTTGATTTCTATGTTTGTTTCTACTGCATCTATTATTTCAGTTGAGTCCTGCAGAGTGCTTTCTAGCCTTTCCATATTTGAAACTCCCTTCTCCAACTCAGCTTTCATTAAGAAGTCTAGTTTTCATTATCTCAATGTGGCCAACATTTTTCTCAAGCTAATGTACATATAATGCAGTTCTAAAATTTCTTATCTATACCACCGTGGGGGAAAAAGCAACTATACAAGTTAGAGTTAAGTAAAACATATATATACACACACACACACACACACACACACACAATATATATATATATATATATATAGTGTATATAGTGAAACACACACTTTTCAGGTGTACAATTCAAAGTTTTGAGGACTATGCTATCACTCCTATTTCAAAACAGACTGTACGCTCCAGAAGGTTTTCT
Source organism: Oryctolagus cuniculus (assembly GCF_051225735.1). NCBI lineage: Eukaryota > Metazoa > Chordata > Mammalia > Lagomorpha > Leporidae > Oryctolagus > Oryctolagus cuniculus. Next base: position 17,597,145 of record NC_142876.1, read on the forward strand.
CATACCATTCCTAATCTCTCTTTCCCAGAAGCAATCACTTGCTGTTTTTTTTTTTTTTTAAGCTGTAGATTACTTTGGCCTCTTCCAGGAGTCACATAAATGGAAGTATTTTCTCTTTTGTTGCCTTTTTCTTTACACAAAGTATTGCATCTGTGACATTCACCCATGATACTCTGTATATGAACATTTTATTCTTTTTTATAGCCAAGTTGTATTGCATTAGATGAATGAATATACCATGACCATTAATGCGTTCTTCTGTTGATGGATATTTTAGTCGGTTCTGGTTTGAGACTATTGTGAATAAAGCTGCAGTGAACAATCCTATAAACATTTTTCTGTGTTTTTGTTACTCTTAGACAAACACAAATGCAGTGTTGTTGGGTAAATGTAGTGTTGTTTATGGCTAACCTTAAAAGAAAATGAGAAAAGCTTTCCCAAATTGGTAGTATTTTTATATAGTTATCAGTAACACAGGAAAGCTTAAGTTGTGCCACATCTTTAGCATAATTTGAAATTGACGACCTCCTGAAAAGTTATTCTAGAGAATGTGCAGTGGTATCTCATTATGATATTAATTGACATGAAATTTGTCATTTTTCCTTATTTATTAGCCATTTATTTAAGCAAATATAATTTTAAATATTTATTTATTTTTAAAGTCAGAGTTACAGAGCAAGAGAGAAACAGAAAGCGATCTTTCATCAGCTGGTTCACTCTTCACTCTGCAGATGGACACAGTGGCCAGCACCTGCCCAGACTGAATCCAGGAGCCATGATTGTCATTCGGGTCTCTCGCATTGGTAGCAGAGGCCCAAACACTTGGGCCTTCTTCCACTGTTTTCCAAGGCCATTAGCAGGGAGCTGTATCAGACGTGGAGCAGCAGGGACATGAACCGACAGCCAAATGGGATGTTGGTATTGCTGGTGGTGGCCTAACCTGCCATGCCACAATGCTAGCCTCAGCAACTATAAATTTTGTGAAAGTGTTTTGACTGTGTTAAAAAAATTAGTTTCATATTGTTTAGAGTTTTAGTAGTTCTTTGTATATTCTGGATTCAAGTCTCATCAATTAACTTATATGGGTTTCTATTTTTTTTCTTCCAGGGTATAGTTTAATTATTCATTTTCTAATCTGTGCCTTTAGATGATAACAGAACCTGGTCTGAAACTCTTTCCTGCTGTTGTATCCTGCAGACTTTGGATTTATCAGGCCTCACATAATTCCTTAAAATAAATATCTTTCTATCTCAAACTATTCAGAACAATCGAAAAAGAGGGAATCCTCCCAAATTCTTTCTATGAAGCCAGCATCACCTTAATCCCTAAGCCAGAGAAAGATGCAGCACTAAAAGAAAATTACAGACCAATATCCCTGATGAACATAGACGCAAAAATCCTCAATAAAATTCTGGCCAATAGAATACAACAACACATCAGGAAAATCATCCACCCAGACCAAGTGGGATTCATCCCTGGTATGCAGGGATGGTTCAACATTCGCAAATCAATCAATGTGATTCACCACATTAACAGACTGCAGAAGAAAAACCATATGATTATCTCAATTGATGCAGAGAAAGCATTTGATAAAATTCAACACCCTTTCATGATGAAAACTCTAAGCAAATTGGGTATAGAAGGAACATTCCTCAATATAATCAAAGCAATTTATAAAAAACCCACAGCCAGCATCCTATTGAATGGGGAAAAGTTGGAAGCATTTCCACTGAAATCTGGCACCAGGCAGGGATGCCCACTCTCACCACTGCTATTTAACATAGTTCTGGAAGTTTTAGCCAGAGCCATCAGACAAGAAAAAGAAATCAAAGGAATACAAATCAAAAAGGAAGAAGTCAAACTATCCCTCTTTGCAGACGATATGATTCTGTACTTAGAGGATCCAAAGAACTCTACTAAGAGACTATTGGAACTCATAGAGGAGTTTGGCAAAGTGGCAGGATATAAAATCAATGCACAAAAATCAACAGCCTTTGTATACACAAGCAATGCCATGACTGAGAAAGAGCTGCTAAGGTCAATCCCATTCACAATAGCTACAAAAACAATCAAATACCTTGGAATAAACTTAACCAAGGACGTTAAAGATCTCTACGATGAAAATTACAAAACCTTAAAGAAAGAAATAGAAGAGGATACCAAAAAATGGAAAAATCTTCCATGCTCATGGATTGGAAGAATCAACATCATCAAAATGTCCATTCTCCCAAAAGCAATTTATAGATTCAATGCAATCCCAATCAAGATACCAAAGACATTCTTCGCAGATCTAGAAAAAATGATGCTGAAATTCATATGGAGGCACAAGAGACCTCGAATAGCTAAAGCAATCTTGTACAACAAAAACAAAGCCGGAGGCATCACAATACCAGACTTCAGGACATACTACAGGGCAGTTGTAATCAAAACAGCATGGTACTGGTACAGAAACAGAAGGATAGACCAATGGAACAGAATTGAAACACCAGAAATCAACCCAAACATCTACAGCCAACTTATATTTGATCAAGGATCTAAAACTAATTCCTGGAGCAAGGACAGTCTATTCAATAAATGGTGCTGGGAAAACTGGATTTCCACGTGCAGAAGCATGAAGCAAGACCCCTACCTTACACCTTACACAAAAATCCACTCAACGTGGATTAAAGACCTAAATCTTCGTCCTGACACCATTAAGTTATTAGAGAACATTGGAGAAACCCTTCAAGATATTGGCACAGGCAAAGAATTTCTGGAAAAGACCCGGGAGGCACAGACAGTCAAAGCCAAAATCAACTATTGGGATTGCATCAAATTGAGAAGTTTCTGTACTGCAAAAGAAACAGTCAGGAGAGTGAAGAGACAACCGACAGAATGGGAAAAAATATTTGCAAACTATGCAACAGATAAAGGGTTAATAACCAGAATCTACAAAGAGATCAAGAAACTCCACAAAAACAAAACCAACAACCCACTTAAGAGATGGGCCAAGGACTTCAATAGACATTTTTCAAAAGAGGAAATCCAAATGGCCAACAGGCACATGAAAAAATGTTCAAGGTCACTAGCAATCAGGGAAATGCAAATCAAAACCACAATGAGGTTTCACCTCACCCCGGTTAGAATGGCTCACATACAGAAATCTACCAACAACAGATGCTGGCGAGGATGTGGGGAAAAAGGGACACTAACCCACTGTTGGTGGGAATGCAAACTGGTCAAGCCACTATGGAAATCAGTCTGGAGATTCCTCAGAAACCTGAATATAACCCTACCATTCGACCAAGCCATCCCACTCCTTGGAATTTACCCAAAGGAGTTTAAATTGATAAACAAAAAAGCGGTCTGCACCCTAATGTTTATTGCAGCACAATTCACAATAGCCAAGACCTGGAACCAACCTAAATGCCCATCAACGGTAGACTGGATAAAGAAATTATGGGATATGTATTCTTTAGAATACTATACCGCAGTAAGAAACAACGAAATCCAGTCTTTTGCAACAAAATGGAGGAATCTGGAACACATCATGCTGAGTGAAGTAAGCCAGTCCCAAAGGGACAAATACCATATGTTCTCCCTGATCGGTGACAACTGACTCAACACCAAAAAGGAAACCTCCTGAAGTGAAATGGACACTATGAGAAATGGTGACTTGATCAGCATAGCTCTGACTGCTAATGGACAACTTAATACATTATCCCTCATAGTATTTTTTTTTGTCTGTTCTACTTAATATGACTGGTTTAATTCTGTAATTATCACACAGTTATTCTTAAGTGTTGAAAATTAACCGAAATGTGATCCCTGTTAAACATAAGAGTGGGAATAAGAGAGGGAAGAGATGTATAATTTGGGACATGCTCGGGCTGACTTGCCCCAATTGGTAGAGTTGGAAACATACCAGGGGATTCCAATTCAATCCCATCAAGGTGGCATGTGCCAATGCCATCTCACTACTCCAAGTGATCAATTTCAGTTCACAATTGATCATAATGAAAGGACTAAGAGTCAAAGGGAGCACATAAACAAGTCTAGTATCTGCTAACACCAACCGATAGAATAAATAAAGGGGAGAGTGATCCAACATGGGAAGTGAGATACTCAGCAGACTCATAGAATGGCGGATGTCCTAAATAGCACTCTGGCCTCAGAATCAGCCCTAAAGGCACTCGGATCTGGCTGAAAAGCCCATGAGAGTATTTCAGGCATGGAAAGCCAAGACACTCTGGCAAAAAGATCTCTGTGAGTGAGATCCCAGTGGAAAGAACAGGTCTTCAAAGAGGGAGGTGCCTTTCTCTGAAGGGAGGAGAGAACCTCCACTTTGACTATGACCGTGTCTAAACAAGATAAGAGTCGGAGAACTCAAGGGGCTTCCATAGCCTTGGAAACTCATAACTGGTGCATAGGGAGATTACTGATGCCATAAACAGGAGTGTCAATTGGTAAAGTCAACAACAGGAGTCACTGTGCACTTACTCCTCATGTAGGATCTCGGTCCTTAACGTGCTGTACACTGAGGCTTAATGCTATAACGAGTACTCAAACAGTATATTTCACTTTGTGTTTCTATGGGGGTGCAAACTATTGAAATCTTTACTTAATGTACACTAAACTGATCTTCTGTAAAAAAAAAAAAAAAAAAAAAAAGAAATTTTCAATTCCCAACTTGACTCTCACTGGGATTAAACATGACAATAGGTCTGATCTGATTTCATCATCATTTTAAAAAAATCATCTATTATTTTTCACTTTATGTTTCTGTGTGGGAGCAAACTGTTGAAATACTTACTTAAGGTATACTAAGCTGATCTTCTGTATATTAAGATAATCGAAAATGAATCTTGATGTGAATGGAAGGGGAGAGGGAGTGGGAAAGGGGAGGGTTGTTGGTGGGAGGGACGGTATGGGGGGGGAAGCCATTGTAACCCATGAGTCGTACTTTGGAAATTTATATTCATTATATTCATTAAATAAAAGATAAAAAAAAAAAAAAGAAAAAAAAAAAAGAATTACTTTTCTAGGTAAATGTATAAAAAAAAAAAAAAAAAAAAAAAAAAAAAAAAAAAAAAAAAAAAAAAAAAAAAAAAAAAAAAAAAAAAAAAAAAAAATATCTTTCTAAAAAGTCTTAATTTTTTTGGAAAAATGATGTTTTATTTTGAAATAGATTTAAGAAAAGTTACAAAGACAAGACAGAGTTTCCATATACCCCACACCCCATTTCCCTTTTTTTCAAAAGAAATCTTATTTAATGAATGCAAATTTTGTAAGTACAACTTTAGAAATACAATGATTCTTCCCACCTCTACTCCCACCCCACTTCCTCCTCCCTCTCCCATTCCCAGTCCAATTCTCCATTAAGATTCATTTTCAATTAACTTTATACCTAGAAGACCAACTCTATACAAGTAAAGATTTCAACAATTTGTACACACACACAAACTGAGAACAAATTTTACAGTTAAATCTCATAATACAACTCATTGAGGACAGAAGTCCTGCATGGGAAGTAGGTGTACAGTGATGCCTGCTGTTAATTTAATAATTAACACTCTTGTATCTGACATCAATGATCACCTGAGGCTCTTGACATGAGCTTCCAAGGGTATGGAAGACTTTTGAATCTCCATCAGTATTTAGAAAAGGCCATAAGCAAAGTATAAGTTCTCTCCTCCCTTCAGAGAAAAATACATCCTTCTTTAATGGCCACTTCTTTCCATTGGAGTCTCTCTCACAGAGGTCCTTCATATAGAACATTTTTTGCCACAGTGTCTTGGCTTTCCATGCCTGAAATACTCTCATGGGCTTTTCAGCCAGACAAGAATGCCTTAAGGGCTGATCATGAGGTCAGAGTGCTAGTTAAAGCCATGTGGACTGCTTCCATGTTGGAACATTTTCTCCTTTTTAATTCTATCTATTATTATCACCAGACATTTCATCTTATTTATATGATCTCTTAAACAATTAATCCTATCTATATGATCACTTTAACACTTAAGATGGCATTTTTACCACCAAGCTTAATGGGATTTGGGTCCCATGGCAAGTTTTTAAACTGTACCCTTAGAAGTTAAGTCCATAGGAATGTATGCAGAACTATAGAGCTTTAGTTATAAGTTTCCTCCTCCCTCCCTTATTCTCACTTTTTGTTTTGCTGAGATCTATTTTCAATTAAAAAGTCTTAAATTTTGATTTAAAGTTTAAGAAATATTTATTGGGGCCAGCATCAGGGTATAGTGGGTAAAGCTACTGTCTGCAGCGCAGGCATCCCATAAGAGTGCCGATTTGAGTCCTGGCTTCTCCACTTCCAATCCAGCTCTCTGATATGGCCAGGGAAAGCAGTGGAAGATGGCCCAAGTGCTTGGGCCTTTGCACCTGTGTGGGAGACCTGGAAGAAGCTCCTGGCTCCTGGCTTTGTCCTGGCTCAGTCCCAGCTGTTGCAGCCAATTGGGGAGTGAACCAACAGATGGAAGACCTTTTTGCCTCTGCCTCTCTGTAACTCTGCCTTTCAGATAAATCAATAAATCTTTTAAAAAATTTATTGATTTATCTGAAAGGCAGAGTTACAGAGAGAAAAGGAGAGGCAGAGAGAGAGAGAGAGAGAGAGGTCTTCCATCTGCTGGTTCACTCCCCAGCTGGCCACAACGGGTGGAGCTGTGCTGATCCGAAGCCAGGTGCTTCCTCCTGGTCTCCCATGCGGGTGCAGGGCCCAACTCCTTTGGCCATCCTCCACTGCACTCCCAGGCCACAGCAGAGAGCTGGACTGGAAGAGGAGCTACCGGGACAGAATCCGGCGCCCCAACAGGGACTAGAACCTGGAGTGCCTGCGCCGCAGGCGGAGGATTAGCCTAGTGAGCTGTGGCGCTGGCCGAGGTTACTTTTTTTTCTTCTCATATTACCATCCAATTTTTCCAGTACCTTTAATTTAATAGACATTGCTTTCACAATTGAATTGCTTTGTAACATTTATAAAAATTCACCATTTCAATGCAAGAGTACTTCTATACTTTCTGTTCTTTTTTTAAAAATTGGTATCTCCTCATGCTCATACTAAATGTGTTGATCCTTGTATCTCTATCACAGATCTTGAGGTCAGTTCATCTGAGTTACACTGATTTAATCTTTCTCTTTAAGAAATTTTTTTTTACTAGTTCATCTTCTTTGCATGCAACGTAAATCGTAAACTTAGCTGGTTTATCTATTTAAAAAAACCTGCTGAAATTGTGAGGATTGCATTAAATCTACAATTCAAATTGAGAAGAATTAAAATATTAACAGTGTTGAATAGTCTAAGGAAATGGTATACCATCAGATTTATTTAGGCTTCTAAAATTTTCTCTCAATAATATTTTGTAGCTTTAAGTATAAACATTTTGTGTTTATTTTTTTTTAAACTTTTATTTAATGCATATAATTTTCCAAAGTACGACTTATGGATTACAATGGCTTCCCCCCCATACCGTCCCTCCCACCCACAACCCTCCCCTTTCCCACTCCCTCTCCCCTTCCATTCACATCATGATTCATTTTCGATTATCTTAATATACAGAAGATCAGCTTAGTATACATTAAGTATGGATTTCAACAGTTTGCTCCCACACAGAAACATAAAGTGAAAAATAATAGATGATTTTTTTAAATGATGATGAAATCAGAGCAGACCTATTGTCATGTTTAATCCCAGTGAGAGTCAAGTTGGGAATTGATAATTTCTTTTTTTTTTTTTTTCTTTTTTTTTTTTTTTTACAGAGGATCAGTTTAGTATGCATTAAGTAAGGATTTCAACAGTTTGCACCCCCATAGAAACACAAAGTGAAATATATTGTTTGAGTACTCGTTATAGCATTAAATCTCAATGTACAGCACATTAAGGATAGAGATCCTACATGAGGAGTAAGTGCACAGTGACTCCTGTTGTTGACTTTACCAATTGACACTCCTGTCTATGGCATCAGTAATCTCCCTATGCTCCAGTCATGAGTTTCCAAGGCTATGGAAGCCCTCTGAGTTCTCCGACTCTTATCTTGTTTAGACAAGGTCATAGTCAAAGTGGAGGTTCTCTCCTCCCTTCAGAGAAAGGTACCTCCTTCTTTGATGACCTGTTCTTTCCACTGGGATCTCACTCGCAGAGATCTTTTGCCAGAGTGTCTTGGCTTTCCATGCCTGAAATACTCTCATGAGCTTTTCAGCCAGCTCCGAATGCCTTTAGGGCTGATTCTGAGGCCAGAGTGCTATTTAGGACATCTGCCATTCTATGAGTCTGCTGAGTATCTCACTTCCCATGTTGGATCACTCTCCCCTTTATTTACTCCATCGGTTAGCGTTAGCAGGTACTAGACTTGTCTATGTGCTCCCTTTGACTCCCAGTCCCTTCACCATGACCAACTGTGAACTGAAACTGATCACCTGGAACAGTGAGATGGCATTGGTACATGCCACCTCGATGGGATTGAATTGGAATCCCCTGGTATGCTTCCAACTCCACCACTTGGGGCAAGTCAGCCTGAGCATGTCCCAAATTATACATCTCTTCCCTCTCCCATTCCCACCACCATGTTCAACAGGGATCACATTTCAGTTAATTTTCAACACTTAAGAATAACTGTGCATCAATTACAGATCTAAACCAGTCATATTAAGTAGAACAGATAAAAAAAACTACTAAGAGGGATAATGTATTAAGTTGTTCATTAACAGTCAGGGCTATGCTGATCAAGCCACCATTTCCCATAGTGTCCACCTCACTCCAACAGGTTTCCCTCTTGGTGTTCAGTCAGTCGTCACCGATCAGGGAGAACATATGGTATTTGTCCCTTTGGGACTGGCTTATTTCACTCAGCATGATGTGTTCCAGATTCCTCCATTTTGTTGCAAATGACTGGATTTCATTGTTTCTTACTGCGGTATAATATTCTAAAGAGTACATATCCCATAATTTCTTTATCCAGTCTACCGTTGATGGGCATTTAGGTTGGTTCCAGGTCTTAGCTATTGTGAATTGAGCTGCAATAAACATTAGGCTGCAGACCGCTTTTTTGTTTGCCAATTTAAATTCCTTTGGGTAAATTCCAAGGAGTGGGATGGCTGGGTCGAACGGTAGGGTTATCTTCAGGTTTCTGAGGAATCTCCAGACTGACTTCCATAGTGGCTTGACCAGCTTGCATTCCCACCAACAGTGGGTTAGTGTCCCTTTTTCCCCACATCCTCGCCAGCATCTGTTGTTGGTAGATTTCTGCATGTGAGCCATTCTAACCGGGGTGAGGTGAAACCTCATTGTGGTTTTGATTTGCATTTCCCTGATTGCTAATGACCTTGAACATTTTTTCATGTGCCTGTTGGCCATTTGGATTTCCTCTTTTGAAAAATGTCTATTGAGGTCCTTGGCCCATCTCTTAAGTGGGTTGTTGGTTTTGTTTTTGTGGAGTTTCTTGATCTCTTTGTAGATTCTGGTTATTAACCCTTTATCTGTTGCATAGTTTGCAAATATTTTTTCCCATTCTGTCGGTTGTCTCTTCACTCTCCTGACTGTTTCTTTTGCAGCACAGAAACTTCTCAATTTGATGCAATCCCAATAGTTGATTTTGGCTTTGACTGCCTGTGCCTCCCGGGTCTTTTCCAGAAATTCTTTGCCTGTGCCAATATCTTGAAGGGTTTCTCCAATGTTCTCTAGTAACTTGATGGTGTCAGGTCGTAGATTTAGGTCTTTAATCCATGTTGAGTGGATTTTTGTGTAAGGTGTAAGGTAGGGGTCTTGCTTCATGCTTCTGCACGTGGAAATCCAATTTTCCCAGCACCATTTATTGAATAGACTGTCCTTGCTCCAGGAATTAGTTTTAGATCCTTGATCAAATATAAGTTGGCTGTAGATGTTTGGGTTGATTTCTGGTGTTTCAATTCTGTTCCATTGGTCTATCCATCTGTTTCTGTACCAGTACCATGCTGTTTTAATTACAACTGCCCTGTAGTATGTCCTGAAATCTGGTATTGTGATGCCTCCGGCTTTGTTTTTGTTGTACAAGATTGCTTTAGCTATTCGAGGTCTCTTGTGCCTCCATATAAATTTCAGCACCATTTTTTCCAGATCTGAGAAGAAGGTCTTCGGTATCTTGATTGGTATTGCATTGAATCTGTAAATTGCTTTTGGGAGAATGGACATTTTGATGATATTGATTCTTCCAATCCATGAGCATGGAAGATTTTTCCATTTCTTGGTATCCTCTTCTATTTCTTTCTTTAAGGTTTTGTAATTTTCATCGTAGAGATCTTTAACGTCTTTGGTTAAGTTTATTCCAAGGTATTTGATTGTTTTTGTAGCTATTGTGAATGGGATTGATCTTAGAAGTTCTTCCTCAGCCATGGCATTGTCTGTGTATACAAAGGCTGTTGATTTTTGTGCATTGATTTTATACCCTGCTACTTTGCCAAACTCTTCTATGAGTTCCAATAGTCTCTTAGTAGAGTTCTTTTGGTCCCCTAAATACAGAATCATGTCATCTGCAAAGAGGGATAGTTTGAGTTCTTCCTTCCCAATTTGTATCCCTTTAATTACTTTTTCTTGCCTAATAGCTCTGGCTAGAACTTCCAGAACTATATTGAATAGCAGTGGTGAGAGTGGGCATCCCTGTCTGGTTCCAGATTTCAGTGGAAATGCTTCCAACTTTTCCCCATTCAATAGGATGTTGGCTGTGGGTTTTTCATAGATTGCTTTGATTGTATTGAGGAATGTTCCTTCCAAACCCAGTTTGCTTAGAGTTTTCATCATGAACGGGTGTTGTATTTTATCAAATGCTTTCTCGGCATCTATTGAGATAATCATATGGTTTTTCTTCTGCAGTCTGTTAATGTGGTGTATCACATTGATTGTCTTGCGCACATTAAACCATCCCTGCATACCAGGGATAAATCCCACTTGGTCTGGGTGGATGATCATTCTGATGTGTTGTTGCATTCTATTGGCGAGAATTTTATTGAGGATTTTTGCATCTATGTTCATCAGGGATATTGGTCTGTAATTCTCTTTCTCTGCTGCATCTTTTTCTGGCTTAGGAATTAAGGTGATGCTGGCTTCATAGAAAGAATTTGGGAGGACTCCCTCTTCTTCGATTGTTCTGAATAGTTTGAGAAGAATTGGTGTTAGTTCTTCTTTAAACGTCTGGTAGAATTCAGCAGTGAATCCATCTGGTCCTGGGCTTTTCTTTGTTGGGAGGGCCTTTATTACTGTTTCAATTTCTGTCTCAGTTATGGGTCTGTTTAGGTTTTCGATGTCTTCCTGGTTCAATTTAGGCAGGTTGCATGTGTCCAGGAATCTATCCATTTCTGATAGGTTTCCCTGTTTGCTGGCATACAAGTCCTTGTAGTAATTTCTGATGATTCTTTTTATTTCTGTGGTGTCTGTTGTTGCATTTCCTTTTTCATCTCTGATTTTATTGATTTGGGTCTTTTCTCTTCTTTTTTTAGTTAGTTGGGCCAATGGGGTGTCAATTTTGTTTATTTTTTCAAAAAACCAGCTCTTTGCTTGGCTGATTTTTTGTAATGTTTTTCTTGATTCAATCCTGTTGATTTCTTCTCTGCTTTTAATGATTTCTCTTCTCCTACTAGATTTGGGTCTGATTTGCTGTAGGTTTTCTAGATCCTTGAGGTGAATTGAAAGCTCATCTATTTGGTGTCTTTCCAATTTCTTGATGTAGGCACCTATTGATATAAACTTTCCTCTTAACACTGCTTTTGCTGTGTCCCATAAGTTTTGGTATGTTGTGCTGTTATCCTCATTTACTTCCAGAAAGTTTTTGATTTCTCTTTTGATTTCTTCTATGACCCATTGTTCATTCAGGAGCATGTTGTTCAATCTCCATGTGTTTGCGTATGCTCTAGGGATTCCTGAGTTACTAATTTCCAACTTCATTCCTTTATGGTCTGAGAAGCTGCATGGTATGATTCTAATTCTTTTGAATTTGCTCAGACTTGCTTTATGGCCTAGTATGTGGTCAATCCTAGAGAAGCTTCCATGTACTGCTGAGAAGAATGTAAAATCTTTAGCTGTAGGATTGAAAGTTCTGTATATATCTGTTAGATCCATTTGGGCTATGGTGTCGTTTAAATCTACTGTATCCTTGTTGATCTTCTGACCGGATGATCTGTCTATTTCTGAGAGTGGAGTATTGAAGTCCCCCAGTACTACTGTATTGGGGTCTAAGTCTCCCTTTAAGTCCGTTAATAAATCTTTTAGATAAACTGGTGCCCTGTAGTTAGGTGCATATACATTGATAATTGTTATATCTTCCTGTTGAATTGATCCCTTAATCAGCCCTGCAAAATATGCTTAAAGATGTGTTACACACAGAAACACAGAAACACGGTCATCAATATGAAAGAAGGTAAAGGAAGGAAACCAAGGAAGGAAACCTCACAGCAAAAGATCACAGGGAATTCAAAGCATATATTAGAACTTATCTTTGGCAAATGGCAGGGCAAAGTTACCACTTATCATTAGTCACTTTGAACGTGAATGGCCTGAACTGTCCAGTTAAAAGACACCAATTGGCTGATTGGGTTAAGGAACAAAACCCATCTATATGCTGCTTACAAGAAACACATCTTTCCAACAAAGATCCATACAGACTGAAAGTGAAAGGCTGGAAAAAGATATACCATGCCAACAGAAATGAAAAAACAGCGGGCGTAGCCATCTTAATATCGGACAACATAAACTTTACCACAAAAACTGTTAAGAGAGACAAAGAGGGACACTATATCATGATTAAGGGTTTTGTGTTTATTTTTGTGAAACGTTTCAGTTTTTTAAAGTAATTTTATAACTGGAATGTTTTCAATTTTGTTATTTTCTGAGTGTTTCTAATATAAGAAATACCATTGGATTTGGTTGTTGACCTTTTATTCTATTCCTTGAGATTTTTGAGAATGTTAATGTTAAAGATGGTTTACTTTTTAATATTTATGTTCTTTATTCCTTAAATTATTGCCAAATAGCTGTGACTCTAACCAGCACTCTGATGTGGGATGTTGGCCTCCCAAGCTCTAGCTTACCCCTCTGCAGCACAATACCGGCCCCTGACTATGTACTTCCGTAAGTGTGTATTTGGGGCCTGCACTGTGGCATCCAGGGTAAAGCCACAACTTGAAGTGCTGGCGTCAGTCCCAGCTGCTCTACTTCTGATCCAGCTCCCTGCTAATGTACCTGGGAAAGCAGCAGAAGATGGTCTAAGTATTTGGGCCCCTGCACCCACATGGGAGACCTGAAAGAAACTCCTTATTCCTGGCTTCAGATGGGCCCAGTTCTAGCCATTGTGACCATTTGGGGAGTACACCAGTAGATGGTTTCTATTATTTTTCATTTTAACTCTTTAAGCCATGTGATTAGTGTATGTAATTTAATTCTTTGTTTTAAAAATATCCTGTACGACTTTACTTTTCACATAGATTCTGATATGTCTTCGGTTTATATTTCTTGATTTGAGACTTTATTTTTATTTTATTTTATTTGACAGGCAGAGTGGACAGTGAGAGAGAGAGAGACAGAGAGAAAGGTCTTCCTTTTGCCATTGGTTCACCCTCCAATGGCCGCCACAGCCAGCGCGCTGCGGCCGGCGCACCCCGCTGATCTGATGGCAGGAGCCAGGTACTTATCCTGGTCTCCCATGGGGTGCAGAGCCCTAGGACTTGGGCCATCCTCCACTGCACTCCCTGGCCACAGCAGAGAGCTGGCCTGGAAGAGGGGCAACCGGGACAGAATCCGGTGCCCCGACCGGGACTAGAACCTGGTGTGCTGGCGCCGCAAGGCGGAGGATTAGCCTAGTGAGCTGCGGCGCTGGCCGATTTGAGACTTTAAAAAAGATTTACATATTTATTTTGAAGATCAGAGTTATAGAGAAGGAGATATCTTCCACCTGTTGGTTCACTTTCTTATGGTCCTGGTGGCCAACACTGGTCAAGAAGGAAGCCAGGAGCCAGGAGCTTCATCTGGGTTTCTCAATTGCATGGCAGGGACCTAAACACTTTATGCTACGTTTTGCTGCTTTTCCTACCCCTTTAACAGAGAGCTGGATCAGAAATGGAGCAGCTGGGTAATGAATCTGCATCCATCCTGGTATTGCAGGCAGTGATTTTACCCACTATGCCACAATGACAGCCCCGATTTGAGACTTTTTTACAACCTTTTTATTTTTTAAAAAATTCTTTTGATTATAGTTTTATTGTTATATTAATATATTGTCAATGTGCTTGTGTTCAGTGTAAGCTGTTTGGTGCATTGATATTGAAAGCTTTTATGTCTCATAATTACCTGCTTCCTTTACCATTCTAACATGCTATTATTTGTCTCTGGTAAAGTTTTTGCACTTTGCATTTTTTCTGTTAGTAGGTCTGTGTTTCTGTGTAGTCTGTGTTTCCTTTATGCTGGCATGTTCTGGTCTACTTTCACTGATCTTTGTGTTGTGAAACTTTCTGAATCACTTTGTTTTGTGCTTGTTTCCTATAGGAAACATAGATTTGAGACTTGTGTTGTGATCAATGAGAATATTCTTATATTCTATCTGTAAATATATGCATTTATATGAGTTAAGATGATATTTTTAGCTCTATCAAATGTTTGTTTTCTGTTTGGAATATATTTGCATATATGCATATGCAGTGTGATTTTAACACTGTTTTTCTGGTTTCATCTTAAAATCAGTCTTTTTATAAATAAAAACATTTTTTCTTGTTTTTCCTGATTTGTGTTTAATTTTTTTTTTTTTTTTTTTTTGACAGGCAGAGTGGACAGTGAGAGAGAGAGACAGAGAGAGAAAGGTCTTCCTTTGCCGTTGGTTCACCCTCCAATGGCCGCCGCTGCAGCCGGCGCACCGCGCTGATCCGATGGCAGGAGCCAGGATCCAGGTGCTTTTTCCTGGTCTCCCATGGGGTGCAGGGCCCAAGCACCTGGGCCATCCTCCACTGCACTCCCTGGCCATAGCAGAGAGCTGGCCTGGAAGAGGGGCAACCGGGACAGAATCCGGCGCCCCGACCGGGACTAGAACCCGGTGTGCCGGCGCCGCAAGGTGGAGGATTAGCCTATTGAGCCACGGCGCCGGCCTTGTGTTTAATTTTTTTGAGATAACTTTTTTTTTTTTTTTTGACAGGCAGAGTGGACAGTGAGAGAGAGAGACTGAGAGAAAGGTCTTCCTTTGCCATTGGTTCACCCTCCAATGGCCGCCGCGGCCGGCGCGCTGTGGCCAGCACACCGCGCTGATCCGATGGCAGGAGCCAGGAGCCAGGTGCTTTTCCTGGTCTCCCATGGGGTGCAGGGCCCAAGCACCTGGGCCATCCTCCACTGCACTCCCTGGCCACAGCAGAGAGCTGGCCTGGAAGAGGGGCAACCGGGATAGAATCCGGCGCCCCCACCGGGACTAGAACCCGGTGTGCCAGCGCCGCTAGGCGGAGGATTAGCCTAGTGAGCCGTGGCGCCGGCGAGATAACATATTTTTAATTTACATTATATTCAAAGTTTTAATGGGTCCACTAAAAAGAGTTCAACAAATAAAAAGCAAGAAGACCATAGTCCAGCAGGAAAATATACAAGAGCTATAAGTAATAAGTAAATGAAAACATGTTCTAGTTTATATTTCCACAAACAGTGGATTAGGGTAACTTTTTCCCCATATTCTCGCCAGCATTTATTGGTTATTGATTTCTGTATAACAGCCATTCTAACTATGGTGAGGTGAAACCTCATTGCGGTTTTTATTTTCATTCCCCTTTTTGCTAGTGATCCTGAGTATTTCTTCATGTGTCTATGGGTCATTTGAATTTCTTCTTTTGAAAAGTGCCTGTTCGGATCCGGCTAAAAAGCCCAAGAGAGTATTTCAGGCATGGAAAGCCAGACACTCTGGCAAAAAAAAAAAAAAAAAAAAGACCTAAATGAAAGATCTCTGTGAGAGAGATCCCAGCGGAAAGAACGGGCCATCAAAGAAGGAGGTACCTTTCTCTGAAGGGAGGAGAGAACTTCCACTTTGACTATGACTTGTTGAGATAAGATTGGAGTTGGCGAATTCAAGAGGCTTCCATAGCCTTGGCAACTCATGACAAGAGCCTTGCGTGATTACTGACGCCATAAATAAATTGTTAAATCAGCAACGGAGTCACTGTGCACTTACTCCTCATGTAGGATCTCTGTCCTTAATGTGTTGTACTATGTGAATTAACGGTATAACTAGTACTCAAACAGTACTTTACACTTTGTCTGTGTGGGTGCAAACTGTTGAAATCTTTACTTAGTATGTACTAAATTGATCTTCTGTATATAAAGATAATTGAAAATGAAAAAAAAAAAAAAAGAAAGAAAAGTGCCTGTTCAAATCCTTTGCCCATTTCTTTATTGTTAGTTTTGTTGTTGTTGAGTTTCTTGAGATCTTTATAGATTCTGGATATTAATAAGTTATCAGTTGCATAGTTTCAAAAATTTCCTTCCATTCTGTTGGTCATCTCTTCACTTTGGTTAGTGTTCCCTTTGCACTGCATAAGCTTCTTAAGTTTATGTAATCCCATTTGTCTATATTTGCTTTGATTGCCTGTGTTTCTGGGGTCTTTTCCAAGAAGCCTTTGCCTATGTCAATGTCTTGCAGAGTTTCTCCAATGTTCTCTAGTAATTTGATGGCATCAGGTTAGACTTAAATCCTTGCTCCATTTTGCCTTGATTTTTGTATAAGGTAGAGGATAGAGATATTGTTTCATATTTCTACATAAAAAGATCCAACATTCCCTGAATCATTTGTTGAAGAGACTGTCCTTTCTCTAGAGGCTGATTCTAGCTCCTTTGCAAATATTAGTTGGTTGTAGATGCATGGATTGATTTCTGGGTTTTCTATCCTGTTCCATTGGTCTACATGTATGTTTTTGTGTCAGTACCAGGCTGGTTTGATTATAACTTTCCTGTAGTATGTCTTGGAATCTGGTATTGTGATGCCTCCAGCTGTGTTTTTTGTTGTTGTTGTTTAAGATTGGTTTAACTATTCATGATCTCTTATGTTTCCATATGAATTTTAGCATCATTTTTTCTAGATCTCAAAAGAATGTCATTGGTATTTTGATTGGGATCACATTGAATCTGTAAATTGCTTTCAGTATTATGGACATTTTGACGATATTAATTCTTACAAATGAATATGGAAGATTTTTTTTCCTTTTTTGTGTGTTTTCTATTTCTTTCTTTAATGTTTTGTAATTTTCATCATAGAGGTCTTTCACATAGTTGGTTAAATTCATTCCAAGATATTTAATTTTTTGTAGCTATTATGAGTGGGACTCATCTTACAAGTTTTCTCTCAGCCATGGAATTGTCTGTGTATACAAAAGCTATTGATTTTTGTGTGTTAATTTTATATCCTGCAACTTTACCAAATTCTTACAAGTTCCAATAGTCTTTGAGTGGAGTCTTTTTGTTCCTTTATATATGGAATTATGTATTCTGCAAACAAGGATTATTTACATTTGTTTCCCTTTGATTTCTTTTTCTTATCTAATGACTCTGGCTAAAACTTCCAGGACTACACTGAATAGCAGTGGTGTAAGTGGGCATCCTTGTCTGGTTCCAGATATTAGTGGAAATGTTTCTGACTTTTCCCATTTGATAAGATGCTGGCTGTAGATTTGTCATAAATTGCGTTGGTTGTCTTGAGGAATGTTCCTTCTGCACACAATTTGCTTAAGGTTTTTATCATGAAAGGGTGCTGTGTCTTATCAAATGCTTTCTCTGAATCTATTGAGATATTCATATGTCTTTTATTCTTCAACTAGTTAATCTGGTATATCATGTTTATTGATTTGCATTGAACTATTCCTGCATATCAGGGATAAATCCAACTTGGTCCAGGTGGGTGATCTTTCTGATGTGTTGTTGGATTCAATTAGCTAGTATATGTTGAGGATTTTTGCATCAATGTTCATCAGTGTTTTATCATTTTTACTGTTGGGATCTTTTACTTCATTATTTAAATTTATTCTTAAATATTTGATATTTTGTGGCTATTGTGAATGGGATTTTTTTTTCTTGATTTCTCTTTTGGCTAGTTCTTTATTATTGTATTAAAAAGCTATCATTTTTTGTTTGTTTAATTTGTAATCCGCAAATTTACTGAATTAGTTTATCAGTTTAAAAAGCTTTTTGGTAGAGTGGTTAGGGTTTTTCATATACAACATCATGTCATCTGCAAAGATGGATGTTTTGACTTCCTCCTTTCCA
The DNA here is from genome assembly GCF_051225735.1 of Oryctolagus cuniculus. Lineage (NCBI taxonomy): Eukaryota > Metazoa > Chordata > Mammalia > Lagomorpha > Leporidae > Oryctolagus > Oryctolagus cuniculus. Next base: position 17,615,377 of record NC_142876.1, read on the forward strand.
ATTTTGATATCGTTTATTTCTTTCTTCTCCCTAATTGCTCTTGCTAATATTCCCAATACTATATTGAATAACAGTGGTGAAAGTGGTAGTCTTTGTCTTGTTCCAGATCTACAGTATGATGTTGGCTTTTGGTTTGACATACATAGCCTTTATAATTTTTTAAAATATTTTATTTTTTTATTTAAGAGTTAGAGTTACAGACAGAGAGAGGGAGGGACAGAGAGAAGGGTCTTTCATCCACTGGTTCACTGCCCAAATGGCCATAATGGCCAGAGCTGGGCCAATTTATAGCCAGAAGCCAGAGCTTCTTCCAGGTCTCTCAAGTGTTGCAGGGGCCCAAGGACTTGGGCCATCTTCTACTTCTTTCCCAGGCCATAGCAGAGAGCTGGATGGGAGATAGAACAGCTAGGACTCAAAGAGGTGCCCATATGGGATGCTGGCACTGCTGGTGGGGGCTTAGCCAACTATGCCACAGTGTCGGCCCTGCCTTCATAATTTTTAGCTATGTTCCTTCTATAGCTGATTTGTGGAGGTTTTTTAAGTTATGAATGGATCTCAAGAAAGTTCTACTTTTGATTTTATGGCTATCTTTATAATATCCTTTATATTTAAAACATTTGAATATATTTTATATTAACTTATCTGTCTATAATCACCATCATCATTTTCCCCATTTCTCTTACAAATAATACAAATAAATTTACTCATGTCTTATACTTTCCCCTTCCATTTTGGCATCAACTAGTTTTAATCAACAGCACAATCTTTCTTGATTTTTACCTTTGTATTATATGCTTATACTTCTGCACCTTGATTGATGTCCATAATTGCTTCCTTATTATCCTTGGTGTTAAATATGCAGCAACCAGTAACTTTATTCTCCTTTCTATGTTATAGACTCCCCTTTCTTCAATTTTTGATTGTATTATTTTTTTCACTGTCATATTCTATTCTGTATCTATAGTCTATTTTGTATCTATACTCCATTCTGTCTTTTTGTATCCTAATTGTAATTTTTTGTCTTAAATCTAGAGTTAAATAGTTTTTGTCTTCATTGTGTTAGCAAATGTCTTTGATGCTTAGAGCTAGTACTTTTGCCACAGCTCCTTCAATTTCCTATGTATGGGCTGGGCTGGATTCTTCAGTAGTTCTCTAAAGAAAGATTCATATGAAAGATTGCTTCATGTCCAAAACAAAGTCCCATAACCTTTACAGTTGAAGGGCATCTTGTCTGGATTTTAAGTTTTTGGCTCATTATATCTTCAGAATATGCCCTAAATGCTCCTCCGCTGGATCATGGCTCTGTTTGTGTCAAGACAATTGAAGCCAACTTGATGATCTTTTCCTTATTTGTCAACCAAACCATGATATTTTTGAGAATGAAAAGAAAGTAGGGCAACAGATTTAAACCAAAATAATCCAAGTATATTGGGACATTTTGCTTTTATTATCCCAGAGAACCAAATGTTCTTTATCTTGAAAATGAAATAATAGGAGAAATATTGGTGATAACTATGGTAACTATACAGGATGAATTTTTTCAGCGTATGCCCTTTCAATATGTAGATTAAATATATATGTATAACTATATATAGAAGAATTTTATTAGCCAAAATGCTTTCTTTCTTAAAGACTTTAATGATAATACACATATTGGATCTCCATTTTACAGACTTCCAGGTTTTCAGTATTTTCCATTTTCTCTTTTCATGATTGCTTTAAAATTTCCCATTTATTTAAAGTGGGGGGAGAGACAGAGAGAGAGAGAGAGAGAGAGAGAGAAAGAGTGAGGGTCAGGAGACAGAAGAAGCAAACTCTGCAACCAGTTGATTCACTTCCTAAATGCCTTCAACAGCTGGGATGGGGCCAGGCCAAATCTAGGAGCCAGAAATTCAATCCATATCTCTCATGTGTGGCAGGGACCCAACTACTTGAACCATCATCTGCTGCCTCCCAGGGTGCAGGTCATCAGGAAAACAGAATCAGGAGCAGACCTGCAACTCAAACTAAGGCACTCCAGTATGGGATGCAGGCACCCAAAGTGACATCTGAACCATTGTGCCAAATGCCACCTCCTTTCATCACCATTTTATCATTTTTGTTCTTTTCAATTTATTCAGCTTTCTCATTTCTTTCTTCCATGTAGTACATTCTGCTGTCCAATTTCTATTCTCTCACAATAGAATATTCATGTCTGATATGGTTTTGTGTTTTTATATTTTTATTTCTTTCCATAGGTTCTCAAGATCTGTATTGTTTGATCATCTCTCTTGTAACTCTTCAGTTTCTGTTTTGGGTTTCCTCCTTCATATTTCTGATGCTTGCTACTATGTCTGTTTACTTCTGAATGATATTAACATGTAATTTTAATCACATTTTGGCTAGTTTATGGCTAGGTAGATGTAAGATGTCCTGGGGTTCTGTTGCACAGTGAGGTGACTGTAATGTTAATATACTGTATATTTCTCTCTTAAAAAAACTAGAAGATAGGATTTTGGATGTCTTTACTATAAAGAAATAGTAAGTGCTTGGAAGTATAAATATATTTTCCTGATTGAACATTGCATAATTTATGCTTGTAATGAAATATCACAACAGCACAATTTCATGTTCATTTTCTTAAATATAAAAGTTACAAAAATTCTAAAAAATGAAAATTATCTTTGAGACATACCGGTTTCTCTTTTTCCTTTTTTAGAAAGTTTTTATTTAATGAATACAAATTTCATATGTACAGTTTTTAGGAATATAGTGGTTCTTTCCCCCATTCCTGCCATTCTACCCCAACTCCCTCCCAACCTCCTACTCCCTATCCCATCTATTCTTCATTAAGATTCATTTTTCTTAAGATTTATCTTATTTATTTGAAAGACAGAGTTACAGAGAGAGGTAGAGCAAGAGCGAGAGAGAGAGAGAGAGAGAGAAGTCTTCCATCTGCTGGGTCACTCTCCAAATGACCACAACGGCCAGAGCTGAGCTGATCCAAAGCCAGGAGCTAGGAGCTTCTTCTGGGTCTCCCATGTCGATGCAGGGGCCCAAGCACTTGGGCCATCTTCTACGGCTTTCCCAGGCTATCGAAGAGAGCTGGATTGGAAGTGGAGCAGCCGGGACTCAAACAAGCCTCTATATGGGATGCCAGCACTGCAGGCTATGGCTTTAACCCACTGTACCAAAGCACTGGCCCCAAGATTCGTTTTTAATTGACTTTATAGACAGAAGACCAATTTATACTAAGAATAGATTTAAACAGTTTGCACCCACACAGACACAAAATATAAAGTAGTTTGAAGACAAGTTTTACTGTTAACTCTCATAGTACATCTAATTAAGGACAGAGGTCCAACATGGGGAATAAGAGCACAGTGACTTCTATTTTTGATTTAACAATTAACACTCTTATTTTTTATGTCAGTGACCATCCAAGGCGCTTGACATGAGCTGCCAAGGCTATGGAAACCTTTTGAGTCCACAAACTCCATTGGTGTTTAGACAGGGCCATATGCAAAGTGGAAGTTCTCTCCTCCCTTCAGAGAAAAATACCTCCTTCTTTGATGGCCCCTTATTTCCACTGGGGTCTCACTCACAGAGATCCTTCATGCCAAGCAGTTTTTGCCACCAAGTCTTGGCTTTCCATGCCTGAAATGCTCGCATGGGATTTTCAGCCAGATCGAATGCCTTAGGGTCTGATTCTGAGGTCAGAGTGCTGTTTAGGGTGTTTGTCATTCTATGAGCTCTTTTTATCTTACACTATCTTTGTATGGAGACAAAATGTATTCTTCTTGGTTATTTATCCATTGGATTTTATTAAACTTTGAAGGGAACAATAACTATTTGTTGGGTGGCCAAATTGCTCCTCCTGTTGCTCCAGTTAGAGATTAAAATATAAAAACTCCATGCTGAGGTTTGGGCTTCTCTGATAGTTTCTCTTTAACACCTGAGAGTGATATTTTGCAGATAGCTTCTGAGATCCCCAACTCTGTCAGCCCAAGCGGTCATGCACTTTCAGACTAGGCCCTCAAATTGCCTGTTCTTCTCCTAAATGTTTTTTTTTTTTTTGACAGGCAGAGTGGACAGTGAGAGAGAGAGAGAGAGAGAAAAGTCTTCCTTTTTGCCATTGGTTCACCCTCCAATTGCTGCCGCGGCCGGCGCGCTGCGGCTGGCACACCACGCTGATCCGATGGCAGGAGCCAGGTACTTATCCTGGTCTCCCATGGGGTGCAGGGCCCAAGTACTTGGGCCATCCTCCACTGCACTCCTGGGCCATAGCAGAGAGCTGGCCTGGAAGAGGGGCAACCGGGACAGAATCCTGCGCCCTGACCGGGACTAGAACCTGGTGTGCCGGCGCCACAAGGCGGAGGATTAGCCTAGTGAGCCACGGAGCCGGCCCTCCTAAATGATTTTTAAAGAATCAATGGAGATATTTACAAATTAGCTGCCACTACCTTCACACAGAAACCAGGCTCTGTTTCATGTTTGTTCCAAGCTTTGTTATGTAGTTTCTTTTATATATAATATATAAAATATATTATACAATATAATGTATAGTAATATATAATATAAATATATATTATAATATATAAATATATGATATTTATCTTCCTTGTGTTATTTATCTTCTCAATATCCTCATTCTGCTCTGTCTCCTGTCCTTTTTGAATTTCTTGTTAATGGAAACTTCTGGCAATGGAATTGTACACCTTCCTGCTGCCAGATGTCCAGGTCTTCTGCTATACTTTGCTGATATCTTGAGTTTGACCCATTATTTCCCCAATCTGATTTCTTTCTCTTTCCTAACTTGCTCCTTCTTTGGCTAATGTGTGACTTCAGTCAGCTTCCTAAGAAAGACTGCAAAGAAGACAAAGTTAAGCTCTAAATATGACCACTAGTTTGGCTGAGTAAATGATTCTGGGCGGAAAACAATTTTCCATGAAGGCACTGTGGCCTCCATGTTATTTTGAGTCCAGCTGGCTGATGGGATCAAGATCACTGGTGTCAGATTGCTTCAGTTTTCTGTGAAAGTACTCAGTTCAATCTTTAAATAAGCTTTTAGGATCCTTTCATTCTTAACTTTTTTTGGAGATGTTAATGTGCTAAGCAGGGATCATCTTGTGTTTGTTTTGTGGCTTAGTGTCTATTTGTCTTTGGTCTGAAGCTGAGTCCTCTAGTTCCAGGAAATTCTTTTTTATTATGATCTTCATATCCATCCCTCTACACTATTTATCTCTCTTTCTCTTTCTAGAATTTCTACTGGCTGGACCTTGAATAACCTAAGTGGGGTTTCTATATTTCATCTCTTCTCTGATACTATATATCCTTATATATTTATCATTTTCTTGCCAGGCAAAGAAGCAGAGAGAGACACAGAGACATATAGGACTCAGAGAGAACTTCCATCTGCTGATCCACTCCCAAATGTCCAGAATAGCCAGGGATAGGGGAGGCTGAAGTCAGGAGCAGGAAACGCAATCAAGGTCACCCACATAGGTGGCAGGAGCCAAATTATTTGAACGGAGCTTAGGCCATCACTTACTGCCTCTCAGGCACATTACCAGGGAGCTCTATCTGAAGCAGAGAGTAGCCAGAACTTGAACCATACACTCCGATATTGGATGTTGTGTCCCACATGGCAGCTTAATTTGTTGTACCACAACACCTGCCCCTTTAATTATTCTTTTAAATATTTATTTATTTGTTTATTTCAGAGGCAGAGTCACAGACTAGAGAGATAGACAGAGAGGTCTTCCATTTTGCTGGTTCATTCTCCACGTGGCTGCAATAGCTGGAACTGGTCTGATCCGAAAACCAGGTGCCAGGAGCTTCTTCTAGGTCCCCCACACAAGTGCAGGGACCAGGCACTTAGGCCATCTTTCACTGGTTTCCCAGGCCATTCACAAGGAGCTGGATTAGAAGTGGAGCAGCTGGCACTTGATGCAGTGCTCATATGGGATGCTGGAGCTGCAGGCAGAGGCGTAACCTACTACGTCACAGCACCGCAAACCCCCTTTAATTATTTTTAAATTGCACATATTTATGGAATATAATGTGAGAATTACATACTCTACCTCACTACCTTTTTCACTTATTTATGTTAGGACACTGATCCTCCCTCAGCTTCCTAGGCATTCCCACAGCTTTTCCTCTATTCCACTTTCACCGACTTTCTTCTCTTTCATCATAGGGGAAGGAAACTCTTCTCAAAACCCAAGCACCCACTTAATTCTCTGTTTTCCCCTTAATCTTGAATTTTGGCATTTTTCTCTCAAATTCTGACAGACTGTCTCTTTGCAGAAATTATCTTAATGGCCACATTTCAGTGACATTTCCAATTTTCTTTGGACTTCATGGAAGGTTGAATTATGTAACAAGAAAAGTGCATGGAAATGTAAGAGAGAGAACATCAGAGTGGATGAGCAAATGGGTTTTGGGTAAGTCTACAAATCATTCACCCACAAGCAAGCCTTACTGGGAGCACCAAGACAGAGTCCAATATCTAAAATTGCAAAAATAAAGCATGTAAACTAAAGGATAACTAACAACAATTATGATGATAATATAGGTGAATGACTAGTTTTGCTAAGCTTCCCATTCTTCCTTTTTTCCCCAGAAACCTTTTATTTAATGTATACAAACTTCATGCATTTCATAAATACAAATTTAGGAACATAGTGATTCTTCCCACTCTCCCATTCTTCCTTATTTAACAAATATACATTATGACATTTTGAAAAGCTTAATGGCTTTGAATAAATCCCTTGTTCTCTCTCCTAAATCTCTTTCTCTGGTTTCTTTGTAATGCTTCCTTTGGTCATTGGACATTCTAGTGATAATTTCCTAATTGCTTTTTTTGGTTTTAGGTCAGTACTGAAAATAAATTTGTTCCCCTCTTCCACCAAAGGTGACCCACTGGAACTCTTGACAGCTGTCCCAATATATACTACACTCAGGCATCTTCCTATGTTACATGTAGATGCTATCTGATCACACAGAATTCAGAAGCCCTGTTACTGAGCAAGAGTGTAAAGACAAAATCCAAAACAGAGTCCATTAATTCTCAGCAATCAGTTCTAGCCATTAGTTGATGGAACAAACTGCACATGAATGTTTGCAGTCTGAATACTTGGCCAATGTAATTTGCCATATAAAATGTGTGCAAAAATGGATGTGGAACACAAAGCATTGAACAAGTTGAGGTTTTAATTTAACAGTTCAAATGGACAGAGCAGTAGCTATCATGTAGCATCATGCATATGTAGCACTGAGAATTTCATGTAATGCTGCCTGTAGCTGCCTCTGTTGAGAACTGTTTGTTTACATGACTTGAGTCAGACAACCAGAGAGTTCTCTCACCTGTCAATGTCTCTAATGAAGGAAGAGAAGAGCATGCATTAAATTTCTGTATTATTGACTTTTCAAGAAGTATTGCAACCCTCCAGGTGCCAACTTATAATGCTTTGGCAAATCGGTAGAAAGTCGTCTATTCACACAAATATCATCCAGGTAAATATAGCAGAATTTCAGGAACAAGGCATGCTTTTGGTTGTAACTGTCAAAAAAAATTTAGTTTTATTATGTGTCTTTAGATGGTTTTGTGTGGAAAGTTGGAGAGGGTTGTCACAACCGATAAAAGTCTTCTCTCTCTGAAATGTTTGATTTATACAGATTCTTTCCATAACAATTATATGATTTAAAAAATTAAACTACTCTTCCTTGCCAAGAAGATGACAATCTTTTTTAGTCTGTCATATAATTTGTCTCTAAAACGCCTGTCTTTGTAATATGCCGATCATTAGAGTAATGCATATTTGATGAAAACAGGTCATAAATAACATTTCAGAGCCTATTTCTAGGCATTGATTGATGTACATATTGTTTTGTCTGCTGTGTTTAATAGCTGTGTCTTAGTTTTTCTAGTTTTTCAGCAGCACCCGCTGAGGAGTAAATGAGAGCTGACCTGTTTTGAAATCCTCTCCCAGAAATAAAATTCTCCTCCCGTTACATTCGCGACCAGGGAGGGCATTTGGCACACATGTTGCCATTCATTTGCAAATACAAAGTCACCCACTTGAAAGCCTCTTCACTCTGAGGAGGGCACAGTCTATCAAACAAGATCAAGGGTACTTTTTATAGACTCACAAACATCTCTCTTTATATACATACATAAAAGGGGCTGATAAGAATAGAATTTCTCTCACTGGGAAAAGTCCCCTAAGTATAAATATCCAGTTCTATGAAATTTATTGATCATAAAGGGGAAATGCTCTAGCAAAAGTGCCACTAAGTGACTTGAGCTCTATTGATACATAACACGGATATGGCTCATAGCTGTTGAGGACCTCTCTCATGTGATCTCTGGGAAAAATCAGTTCAGACAAATTCTTACCGAGAACTTTCTTCCGTTGTTACATCACTTGCAGATAGCCACTTGGATGGCTGCCCAGGGAGCTTTAACGCCTGGGGTAAGGAAAAGGCTTTGCTTAAGGTCTCAGCCTGCCTGTGCTATTGGAGGCTGACCTGGAACCCTGGCAACAAGCTCCTGTCACCCGTGGGATGTGTTCCCGCGGGGCCAGAGCCACAGTCAGATTACATGTCAGCATGCAGAAAACATCAGTCCTACCAATCAGCTCACTCAGTCTCCATAGTTCTCCTCTTTCTAGCACCCACTATTCAATTTTCTTCTTAGGGGAATAGGATGTGGATCTAAGTGTTGTTCAATTGTTGAGTTGATTTGTTTGTTCTTCCCCTGTGGACTTATTTCTTTCTTTAAAAAAATGGTATATTTCAAATAAGGATGCATTACCATTTTTGTTCACAAAAGTTGAATAAAGGATAGTAGAAGGTGGGGGGGAATGAGTTAAAGCTCATGGAGATAGATAACTAGAACTATGTCTAAATTAAATCTGAGAAATGATCTCCTATATATGGAATTTGAATAGATCATCATTCATTGCTTCCAATTCTAAAATATCTGAAAGCTGCCAAGAATTTTCTACATTAGTTGATCGCCAATGATGAAATGGGCAAGTAAGACTTTTTTATTTTTGGAAAAATGTTCTCATCCTTAATTTCTTCTCTAGCTTGTATATTAAAGACTATACCTTGGCAAGTGTTGGATAGATGTTATTATCCTAAGGTCCTCCCATAAAATTATTTTCAAACATGAACTAATAACATTATCATTATTCACCATTCCCTTCTTCTTGCTAGTTTTACTTCTTTGGCTTACATGTCGTTAGAGATGGCATGGATTCCAGGGACACATTTCTTCTCAGCCATCTGACATAATCGCATAAAACAGTTACATTTAGCCTTCATTTGTAAATAGTCATTTATTTGCTAACATTTTCTCAACCACAGTCACTTTCCATTATTCAACTAATCCCTCAACCAACGAGGCTGATAATTATATATTTACTATTAATACATTCTGAATACCATATTTGGTGTTGTGGTGAATTTAGAAAAGTCTAGGATGGCTCTATTTTTTGACAGATACTTTATTGTAACCTTCTCTAACTAGGTCATAGAGTTGACCTCTGTAAGTCCTGTATGTTATATTGGAAATTTATAGCTATCATACTTGTTTTTATTCCTAAAGTGTGCACAATTGGAAACAAAAGTAAAAACTAAGCACTTAGGCTCAAAAATTATCTATATTTTACAGTCCTAATATTTTCAAAATATTGCTCATTAGCTTAGAATTCATATTTATTTCTCTTCACTGTTCACTTATAAATGATAGCAAAGGTAAAAACGTTTGGCAAGTTTGTAAAAGTTTAAATAATGTGATATTTATGAAGACTCTTAATTACCCCAAAAGAGAAGACAGAAATTCTGAAAAATTGGATGTGTTTTATTATTTTTAAATTATAAATTTGAAACAGAAAAATTTAAGTGCCTTGAAGAATGAATCACTGAGGCTTCAAGTTCTCAAGTTTATTTTATCTAAGGCCTTTGAGAAATCACTAATAGGACTGAAATTAATTTGGTAACTCACCTGAAATCAACATGACAAATAGTAATTATTTCTATTGTATTGGATGCTGTTACTGAAGACTACCATTCCACTACTGTTAAAGTAGAACTACTGCTCAGACAGTAATAATTAAACCTACTTATATGTATAACATGGTAAAATAATACTTTGTATAACAGATATTCATGGGGTGGTCCATTAATATTTTGCCTTATAGACTCATTCAATGATATTAAAGCATAAGAAAGTCTGTCATACTGCTAATCTCAAATATTAATTTGAGTGGTATTTCTTTTCTAAGATCTTCTTGTTTGCTGTATTCATTTTTGTCATTTCCACTAAGATCCTGGGAGAAACATTGCTTTTCATGACCTTTTATCATTAGATACTGTCACCTGACCCACATTTAGTGAACTGTGAAATTTTAATATGAACTATGAACATCTCAGTGTATTCGGTGTATAAAAATTGCCATCACTTTGGTCAGAAAGTATATCTCCTGGGACTTTAGCACTACACACAATTATTAGGCAATCTGGGGAGAGCAGTAGAGAAAGAACAGAATACTATCTAACTTCTAATCATTGCCTGGGATAGTAACTGTCTTAAGTGGTAAAAAATTACTGGCAGTGCTTTCTGGAGCCATTAGGAACTCGCTGCACCCTGGAGTGCTGTGAGCCATAAAGCAGAGTAGAGATAAACACACCCTGGGGTGTCATAAGCCATGAAGCACAGATGTGTTCACCCACATTATGATAACCATTGCTTAGAGAAATCCTGTTTTTAGTAGAAGAAGACAAAGAAGGAAAAATGCAGTTTTCTATTCAATAAATATTTAGTAACTTAATCTCTCATTTTTTAAAAAACTGAGAAGTTTTACCTAAGTCTATCTTTCCTTTTAGATCCTCCTTCCAATATTATAAAAATTCCTCCATGCATGATTCTAGGGCCTGACTGTACATTATGTATAATATCTGAATGAAGCAAACTAAAATTTCACCCTTAGCATTACTGCCTTGAAAAGTTATCTGGTTGATCAGTAGTGCTATGCTTCAGTTACCTGCCACTTACAGATGGAGGAAAACCAACAGAGTTCCAATATATTTCTTTATTTTTTTAAAGATTTTTTCGTTTATTTGAAAGGCACAGTTACAGAGAGGCAGAGGCAGAGAGAGAGAGAGAAGTCTTCCATCCACTGGTTCACTCCCCAGTTGGCCGCAATGGCTGGAGCTGTGCCTATCTGAAGCCAGGAGCCAGGAGCTTCTTCCAGGTCTCCCACATGGGTGCAGGGGCCCAACGACTTGGGCCATCTTCCACTGCTATCCCAGGCCATAGCAGAGAGCTGGATTGGAAGAAGAGAAGCCAAGTCTCGAACCAGTGCCCATATGTGTTTGCTGGCGCTTCAGGCCAGGGTGTTGACCCACTGTGCCACAGTGCCGGCCCCCAGTATATTTCCTGCAACAAGAAAATGATGCAGTTCAAGCTTTATAAAAACAAAAACAGAAATGCAGAGCTCCAGGAGGCATTTGTCTTTCTGCACAGTGTATAATTCAGGTGAACTTTTTAAGTCTACCTATGTTCTCTCTCGGTATTGCAAGTACATAGTCCTGCAGTTATCATAGGTGAAGAATAACCTGGGTGTTGAAATAAGGGAGGCTTGGAACTGGGCAGCTTCTCCACCTTGTCACTTTTGCAGTGTTCTGGTGCTGGGTTAGGTTTCCTCAGCGTTTATTGGAATGTTTTTCTTCTCATTTTTTCTTCATCTCCTTTGGGTTACACTTTCTTTGGAGTGTGATATTTGTACAGATGGCAGTGACTTCAACAGATGTGGCCTTAGATTTTTGTTGAGGGAAATAGAAGTGACTAGATTCAACCTAAAAGGGTGTATGGAGGGTCTGAGACAAGTAAAGAAAAGCAGAGCTGTGGGGAGTGGGGAGTGACTATCTAAACATCTGGAGAATCTCCATTTTTCTCAATAATATGCTTAGATCAATGTGCAGTATGCCAGACTTAGTCATGCTTAATAGCCAACAAATTCTAGAACTGGATGTTTGAACTTCTAGCCCATGAACCTCCTGAAGCTACATTAAACTTTGTTTTTGCTGCTGTGGTATTGTTGTTTATGTGTTATCCTAGACTTGGATTCTGTGGGTTTTCATAGTCTCCAGAGTTTGTGACTCTCAAATGGTTAAGAATCAGAAAAATATCAGCACACAAAGTTTGCATTGTTTCCTAGGGAAAAAAAAAAAACAACTGTGAAAATTGAAAGCATTCATTCAAAGTCAATCCAAGAACAAATTTGGATTTGACTGATAGTTGAGCAATGCATTTCATGGATCAGCATGGGATCTTCCATCAGAGTGATTGACAGAGGGTTTCCACAGGAATCATTGAAAACTTAACTGTAAAACGAGGTGTTACTTCTGGTATCAGTTCCTGGTTCCAAATGGAAGAGGCCCACAAGTCACCACTCCATACTAACAACAAGTAAAAAGATCAGCAAACTAAAACATCAACAACTCTTCTTCAATCCAAAAAGAAGTGAGATCACAGAGCAGATTGCTGCCTCCAAAATTGGAGATACAAACAGGGGATATCACAACTTACTGGAGTAGAAACTGCCAAGATGAAGATTCCTTGGGAACTAATGCCAGTGTGCGGAAAACTGAACAATGAGAGAAAAATTGCAGTTGGCTCAGTGTGGACAAGTCTAGAGTTAAAAACTGTAGAAGGAGCCATTCATAGGGTTGTATGTACATTTTTGGGAGTTTTACCTCCAGGACTTCAACCAAGTTATCTCAGTAAATAACAGTAAAATGTGCACACATTTCTAGTAGAAGAGTGGTACAGAAACTATTTTTGAAATATACATTGAAATATGTTAGGCAAAAGCTGGTAGAGCTTCAAGGAAAAGTAGATTAATTCACTGTTTTGGTGGAGATTTCAGCATCTCTCCATTAGAGATAATCAGATTCAGCAATAAGAACATAGTTGAACTCAACAATATTATCAAACAATTGGATCTAATGAACGTCTATAGACCACTTTGTCCAACAAGGAAGACATTTTCTTGAACTCATATGAAATACTCATCAAGATAGACTACATTCTAATTCAGAACACACACTTTAACAAATTTATAAGAATCAAAATCATAAAATATAAGCTTTCAGACTACAATGGAATAAAGTTAGAAATAAATAGCAAAAAAGGTAAGTGGGGAATGCCAAAATATATGAGAATTGAACAACATGTATGTCAAAGAAGAAATCTCAAGAGATTTTTAAAAATATTTTTACCTAATAAAAATTAAAACACAGTTTATCAAAATGTATGCGTTAAAACCAAAGCAGTGTTCAGAGGGACGTTTATAGTATGAATCCTTGATTACATTAGAAAATAAAAAAAAAGATCCAAAGTAAATAATTTAAGATTCCGCCCTAGTGCACTTGAAAAGGAACAAATTAAATCTAACCAGGGAAAAATAATATTACAGCAAAAATAAATGAGATTGAAAACAGTAAAGAAATACAGAAAAATCAATAAAACCAAAACCAGTTATTTGAAATGATTAAAAAAAAACAAATAAATCTTATCCTGGCTAATTAAGAAAATAAGAGATAGGACACGGTTTCCTAATAAAAGAAATGAAAGAAGGAGATTACTATAGAGTCTGTGTATATTAAATGACTAATGAAGGAATGCAGGTTGAGTATTCCTATTCTAAAATGCCTAAGAATAGAAGTGTTTTGAAATTCAGATTTTAGAATATTTGCATATACATAATCAAATGTCTTGGAGATGAGGTGCAAGTTTACATATTAAATTCATTTATGTTTCATATACACCTATACATACAGTCTTAATGTAACTTAATATGATATTTTTAGTGTTTCTATTTTCTGGCTGAAACATATTACATGAAGTCATGTGTACAAATTTCCATTTTTGTCATCATGTTGGTGCTCAAAAAGTGTTGGGTTTGGAGGCATTTTGGATTTCAGATTTTTGGATTAAGGATGCTTTTGCTTCAAACATCTGCATGTAGAAATCCAATATTTTCAACATCATTTGTTGAAGAAACTCCTTTCTCCAGGGAATGCGTGTGTAGAAGCATGTGTTAATTCCTGGAATTTCTATTATGTTCCATTGTTCTATATGTCCATTTTTTTTGCCAGTACCAGGCTGCATTGATTATAACAACCCTATGGTATGTCTTGAAAATCTGATATTGTAATGCTTCTAGCTTTTTTAAAAATGACTCTGTGTTTCCATATGAATTTCTTTCTTTCTTTTTAAATTTTTAAATTTAAGGTATTTAAACTTCATGCATTTGACATATACAAATTTAGGAATATAGTGATTCTTCCTACCCTATCCTCTCCCACCCACACTCCCACCCTCTTCCTCCTCTCTCTCCTATTCCCGCTCTTAATTTTTACCAAGATCTATTTCAGTTCTCTTTATAAAGATAAGATTAACCCCACAGTAAATAAAGAGTTAAACAAATCATATGAGGAAAACAAACAGCACTATTCCTCAACATTAGAGACAAGGGCTATAAGCAATCATTGAATTTCAAAATGTCAATTTCACTCCTATATATTAAATTTTAGATACTCTATTAGTTATCATAGATCAGGGAAACATATGGTATTTTTCTGTGAAGAATGTCCTTGAAATTTGCATTGAGATCATATTGAATCTGTAAATTGCTTTGGGTAGTAGGGGTATTTTGATTATATTAATTATTCCTATCCATGAACAAGGAAGGTTTTTCCTTTCTGTGTGTCTTCTTATATTTCTTTCATTAATATTGTATAACTTTTTTATTATAGAGATCTTTCACATCCTTGGTTAAATTTCTCCTAAGAAATTTGCATTTTTGTAGCTATTGTAAGTAAGACTGATCTTCTAAGTTCTTTCTCATCTAAAACATTATTAGTATATAAGAATGGTATTGATTTTAGCATGCTCAACTTGTACTATGAACACTTCCTTGTCCACAAAATTGTTAGTTTAAATGAAATGATCAATCTACCTGAACACCATGTGCCAAACTTCAGAAAAAAGAGATAGAGACTCTGAATAGACCTACATCTATTGAAGAAACTGTATCCAATAATTTATAACCTTCCAAGTGGAAAACACCAGAATGAATTTACTGATGAATTCTGCAAAACAGTTCCTATAGAAAGTATGTCAGTTCTTCATAGTCTATTCAGAATATAGGAGTGGAAGGGATACTTCTTTTTTTTTAAGATTTTTATTTATTTTATTGAGTGGCTTAGTTACAGACAGTGAGAGGGAGAGACAGAGAGAAAGATCTTCCCTCTGCTGGTTCACTCCCCAGATGGCCCCAATGGCAGGAGATGTGCCAATCCGAAGCCAGGAGCCAGGTGCCTCCTCCTGGTCTCCCATGCAGGTGCAGGGGCCCAAGGACTTGGGCCATTTTCCGAAGCTTTCCAGGCCACAGCAAAGAGCTGGATCAGAAGAAGGGCAGCCATTACTAGAACCTGCACCCATATGGGATGCCAGCGCCGCAGGTAGAGGATTAACCTACTGTGCCATGGCACCAGCCCCAGAAGGGATACTTCTTAACTCATTCTATTCAACCAGCATTACCCAAATACCAAAAACAGGAACAAGACATACGAGCAGAAGAAAACTTTATGCCAATAGCTGTCATTAGCATAAATGCAAAATCCTCAAGAACATATTAGCAGATAGAATCCAGCAGTGTATAAAAAGAAACATATACTATGAATGACCAAGTTAGATTTATCCCTTGTGAAAGGCTGATTCAGCATTAATATATCCATTATGTCAATAATCCTGGAAAAATAATTACATGATCATATCACTAGATACAGGAAAATTATTTAACAAAATCTAACATCAATTCATGGTTTTAAAAAAAATTGCAGGAGGGGCCTGTGTTGTGTATGGATGCCAGTTCAAGTCCTAGCTTTTCTACTTCTGATCCAGCATCCTGCTAATGGCCCAAGAAAAGCAACAGAGTATGGGGTAACTGTTTGGGCCCCTGCCACCTATGTGACATACTGGATGGAGCTCCAGGCTCTTGACTTTGACCTGGCCAAGCCATGGCTGTTGTAGTCATCAGGGGAGTGAACCAGTGGATAGAAGACATAGGATCTCTCTCTCTCTCTTTTTTTTTCTCTCTCTCTCTGTCTCTCCTATCTCTCTGTAATTCTTTCAAATAAATAAATAAATCTTTTAAAAAATCACAAGAATATAGGCAAGAGCTATAAATAATAATCAAATGAAAATATGACTATTTCAAACATATACAGATAATTTAAAAATTGTCATATCTCATTAAAACTATAAACAAGGCCCCTAACTTACACTTTACACAAAAAATCCACCCAAAATTGATCAAGGACCTAAATCTAAAGCTTGATGCCAGCACTAGAGATGTTGCGGAAACTCTGCAAGACATTGGCAAAGACAAAGGTTGCTTGGAAATGAACTCAGAAACATAGGCAATCACACCAAAAATAGACAAATGGGATTACATCAAGTTAAGAAGTGTCCGCACTACAAAAGAAACAATCAGCAAAGTGAAGAGGCAATCTCAGAATGGGAGAAAATATATGCAAACTCTGCACCTCATAAAGGATTAATATCCAGAATCTATAAAGTTCTCAAGATACTCAACAACAAAATTAAGAATACAGTTAAGAAATGGGCAAAGGACTTGAATAGGCACTTTTCAAAAGTGGAAATTCAAATGGCCAGCAGACACATGAAAAAAATGCTCAGGATCATTAGCCATCAGGGATATGCAAATGAAAGCCACAGTGAGGTTTAACCTCACTCCAATTAAAATGGTTCTCAAACAGAAATCAATAAACAATAAATACTGGTGAGGATGTGGGGAAAGAAGTACCTTATTTAATTTGCTGGTGGTGGCATTGTTCTTGGTACTTTGAAGATATAATGATATAACAAGCATGTTTTCATTCCAGGGAAACTAACAGTTTATTTGGTAACATCATAAGCAAATCCCTTATTTTTATTCATAATTTATACAGTTTGTGATTCAACAAATATTTCTTGAGCTTCCTCTGTGTGCCAGACACTATTTAAGGAACTTAGAATATAAACATGGCTGTCTTCCCTTTTTTACAGGAAAAGGATTCCAGAAAGAGATTTATCTTCTGCATCTTAAAAGTCTAAGTTGTGAAAGGTAGAAAATGAACAGGTACACACATGAATAAATAAGACCAGTTAAGGGGATGTTAAATTTTATGAAAAAAAATAAGACAATAATGAGGTAGAGATTGATGGTAGTGAAATCAGGAAGAGCAAGTGAAAGTGGAATTGGGCGACTTCCTTGTGGATATGGTCGACAAACATTTATTTACACATCAGAATGTGCTTACATTGTGTTAATTTTCCATGTGTATGCAGTTGATATGGAAAAAAGCATCAACTGATTGGAAGCTTCATCAGAAGGTGGCACATGACATAACTATTTCAATGAGAAACTGTAAAACACTTGGGAGTGCATAATCATTCAGAGCCAACTCTACCCCAGTAGTTAGTGGGTAAGGACCTCCAACCTAAAAAGATTCAGAGCCTTCATACCTTGCATCACAGAGATTTCTCAAAGGTCATTATCCTGTAATTACAAGGACACAAAACAAAGGATAAGAAATAAAAATTGACCTT
This sequence comes from Oryctolagus cuniculus, assembly GCF_051225735.1. Taxonomy (NCBI): domain Eukaryota; kingdom Metazoa; phylum Chordata; class Mammalia; order Lagomorpha; family Leporidae; genus Oryctolagus; species Oryctolagus cuniculus. Next base: position 17,633,048 of record NC_142876.1, read on the forward strand.
TAAAATGAAAATACAAAACCACTAAAGAATGAGATTGAATTGGTGAATGTTCTGGAGTGCAATGTTTGACCATTTTCTTTGAGTAACTGTTTGATGCATCAGATTGACAAACATGGATTGAAGACCAGCATCTAAATAATAGTTTTTATTCACCTTGTGATTTTAAAAGTTGGTTCAGCAAGTTGCCTGGATGTCCTGTAGACCTGCATTTCCTTGAGTAAATTCATATCAGCCAAAGAACAGCAAGATTTAATCAAATGGGTGGGCTGTACTCTCAAGCAACTTCCAAATTACTGATTTTACTGGAAGCTATAGCATCAGTTGGAGATGTAGTTTGGCCTCTGGCGTAGATTGTTATCTCCAGAAGATTCTTACTGGCAGATATCAGATCTGTTGGTGTTTCTTGTTGGCAGGACTGGATTGAATGGTGATAGGACACATTATATCAAGTCACCACTGCGGAATGTGATTATGTCTTCAAGAACATTTCCAGTTTCTTCTGCTATCTCAAATGAAAGCAAAGCTGATATTCTTTTATCTGTCCCTCTCCCCAAATTACTAAAGTTGCTGGCATTGTAAATGTGTTGCTATTTAAATCAGAGACAAAGTGAGAAAATTCCAGGAGGTTGTCATAGCAAAATTTCAAATTTTATGGTTTGTCACAGATTAATAAGCAAATAATATTAAGGCTGTGCAAACTCTTTTTCATTAACCTAAGCGATTTTCAAAGATTACACAGGGCATGTTTAGCAAAGGAACAAAAACTAATAAATATGAACATCAATCTGTGAGCTGTGCCTCATTAATTCTTTATGCACCAGTGAAACTGGAGTAAAGCAAGAAATATTCATTGTATACTAACTAGGGAACTGCATAGAGAAGTTTTAAAAATACTATTTTCCATTAATAAGAGGATAAATACAATTTCTGTTTCCGTAAAATGAGTTGGCATCGCCTGGATTTGACACTTAAAATTCTGTTGTGTAGTGAAGAAATAACCTTCACCAGAGGGAGGCGTGGTTCTTGCCTGTTGAGAGCTGATCTTTAGGCTCCTGGAATGTCTTTCTTGATAGCAGCATGTTCATTTGCCTGTGGGCTTTGGTCATTGAACAGGTTGATAATGTGATTTATGATGCTGTTTTGAGCTAGAATGTCAGTTCGCATCTCTGGAAGAACTGTAGACTAAAGAGATTAATCCAAGCTCTGGAAGAACGGACTAAAGGTCAGTGATGCAGGCAGTTTGTGATCACTAAGTCTCTGAACATCAAAGGCTCAAGCCAATATCCCTGGCTGGCCACATTCCATGTGTATTATCACGTATCATACCAGGAGGAGGTAACCGATACAGACACCATAGGAAGGGGACGACTGGAGGTTCCTATACTTGAACCCTTCCTGGATTCTGCCCTTTCCTGTCCCATGGCTCATGTTAACCTGTATCTTTTCTATAACGAACCGTCCATGCAATAAATTATCAAACTTGAAGATGGTTTTGGGCACGTCCCCAACTTGAAATGGCATTAGGAGTGAAGGAATTCCTAGGGGAATTATTTCCCCTTATCTTGCATGTTGATTAACTCTGATAAACTAAAACCAAATAAATAATAGTAAAACAACCAGAAAAAAAAAAGATAAACTGGAACACACACATACACAGCTGCATGCCCATGCACATATAAGGTCAAATGCTTATATATACATAAAATATTAATCTGTTCATATATATTTGTACATTTTTAATTCTTCTTGCTCCAAGTCCTTTTCTCATTTTTCTGATAATAAAACTTCTCTTTGCTGGTAACTTGTCCACTTGTGGGTAGTCATAATTACTCAAGCTTCCTTAATTAGTGCCCTCCTGACACCCTGATACCCAGAATAAAATGACTGATTCACATGACCAAACCAGTCCATTCAAAAACCTCTCAAGAATTTTTCTGCTATAGCTTTTGAGGAAAGCATCTCTTCTTATCTGAAGTTGCCAGGAAAAAAAATAGATACACTTAGAATTTCTAGTAGCCACCTAGACATCTTTGCTGCAACGTGAAAAGATGCTGCTTCTAAGAACGAAGACTCCACAAAGGAATGTCAAGAAGGGATAATGATTCGATCACATAATTGATTTCTTGGGTCCTATGTGCCTGAGGATGAACTCATTGTGCTTCCTAAATACAGTACCTGAGCCCATATCCTCATTCTGATGTTAGTCAGATTAGGTTAAGTTCTTGCTCCTGTCTCCAACTCATACTGGACACTTTCAGTGATATTTCTGATGTGCATATAGCAAGAATTAAAATATGTATTACATGCATACATAAATCAATGGATGAATGAATATGATAGAAATATCTGGGATCATAAATCTTTGAATATCCAACCAGAAATCACCCCTGCAGAGATCTGAGAGTTATACAGAAATAACACCACAGGCAGCTGCCCTCTTTTTGTTATTATACAAATTTGATTCAACAATTCCCTCGAGGATTCTTCAGTATTATGGTATGAGCTGAATCATGTACAGCAAGCACTATTTTTAGTTCTTTACGTTAAGGTGTCCTTTAGATGAGGGTCCTGCTGGATCAAAGCACTGAGGGCTCTTACAGAGAGGGGACATTTGCTCCCTCTCTAAAGGGCAGTTGGATTGTCAAAGAGGCTTTCCCAAAGTGAAGCATGTTGCAGGCATTCTGCACAGATGGTGAAAATTTATTGTATCACCAGTGGGGTAGCAAGCAATCCAACTGGGCCAAGACATGACAGGATATCAAAGAAAGGAAACTCTAAAGAACAGAACACGAAAGATGGCTTCAACATTTTCTCTTTGCAGCAGTATCTATGTTTCTTAGGACAAATGAGCTATAGCTTGAGTCTTCTTATGTTCACTCTCCCTCTTTCTCTCTCTCTTCCTTTCCCTCTCCCTCTCTTTCTGTTCAAAGAACTCTACGATAGGGGTTACAAGTCACGAAGCCAAAGATCTTCCCCACATTTTAACAGAATCAGTGATGCCATAAAGGTGATGTTGGTGTGATTTCAGCATTTTCCCATAAAATATCTTCCCACCAAGTTGTGGCAAGTAACCAATATATGTGCTTTCATCCTACAAAAGTACTTTAAGGGTTTTCCTAGAATTACTGATGGCTTTGCTTCCCTTCTTAAGCCACTTGCTCCCCCATCCCACCCCTAGTAAAGAAATTTTGGAGCTACCTGTGAGTAAATTAATAAGTTCTCACAAACATTCTGAGGCCTTATTTCTCTCTATAATCAGAAATATAAAGTTCTGTTGCAATGTTAGGAGATATAGACGATATTTTTTCTTGTAGATGGTGGGGAAGATTTCTTGGTAGTAGTAAACTTCTTTTTGAGTCTTCAGGACTCAGTAGAATTGAGAATTTGACTACAAGGGAGACAAGCATTTTGGGTGCCGGAAAAATCCAGCCATACTTGGGGTAGCCAATCATTTTGCACTGGAAATGTTTACAGGCAAATGGCAGGAGGCTGGACAAATTTGTAGGCTGGACAATTGATTTAGACCAAGTTGTTGGAGGATCCTGAATGTCAGCACAGGAAATCATTTTACTTTGGAGGGAATGTGGCTTGGTTGAAAGATTTTATGACATGATCGCATCAGTGTTTTAAGAAGATTAATTTTGTAGTACTTTGTGGAATGTAAGAGATAAAAGACAGGAGGTAGGAATATCTTGTCAGGTCTGATCATACATCTTTTAAATTTCATATTTTTAAAATGTCACACAGTAACCAGTGGGAGCTTCCACTACACACTGGGCATGTGCTTCTACTCTCAGTAGTGGCATTCACTTCCCATTTTCTCTCCTGTTGAGTGATGAAAGGCAGTTCCAGCTGACAGAGAGAAGAACAATTAAAGAGGGTCAGATGGACCTCAATTAACTAGGAAGGCAAAGGCTTCTATTATGTCTAACACCATATCTTCTGGTTATATGTTACCAGTAAAAACTCTCCGGGGAAGGAAGAAGGAACATGAAAGGGACTGGGGAGAGTGAGAGAAAGCAAAAGAAAGAAAGGGAATAATAATAAACCTAACAACAACCTTAGAAGTTTGCTTTAACATTTTTTCTTTATACCTTGCATTTGTCAAAGTAATGATTTGAAAGATCTTGCACATCCATGTAAAAATCTGAGATGGTTATAATTTCCGTGCGTGGGGGCACATGGTAGAATTCTTCTTTCTGAGCTCCTTACAGTTGAGACAGTGTGACAGGGTTTGGTACAAAGAGTCATGGAAGACTTGTGGTTCATTTCTGGTCTGGAACACTTGAGTCCTAATGTGAGACCTCCAGAGTTCCGTCACTTCTCTTGGCACAGATGGTAGCTGCTCTCACAGCCTAGCCTGTGTACCCAAGACAGATCACTGTTTAACAAAGTCACATTTGCATCAGAACCATATCAGAACATTGGCTTAATGGCATCCTCTACAATGTTGACAAATTATTTTTCTAGTTTGACAATTTTTAGTCTTTCTGATGGATGGATGTTGACCTGTGATGGACCAACAGCACTGAGAACAAATTAGGCTGCAATGTAACACCCTTTAGATTTGTGTTTTGATTTTAATATCCCCTTTTCAATATTTTAATAGACACATAGACACATATTCACTCATAAAGAAGCATGAGTATGCTTCAAAAGTTCATGGAAAATGGAATTAGAAATATATTTTTAAAAAGATTTAGTTATTTGAAATGCAGAACTACAGACAGGGAGACATAGAGTAAGAAAAATCTTACACCCTCCATTTCATTTCCCAAATGGGCACAACAGCCAGGTGTAGGGACCAGGCTGCAGCAAGAAGCCAAGAACTCCAGCTTGATCACCCTCATGGAAGGCAAGGCCCCAAGCACTTAGGTCATCTTCCACTGCGTTCCCAGGCATATTAGCAAGAAGCTAGATTGGAATTAGAACAACCTGGATTCGAATCAAGCACTCTGCTAGGGGATGCCAGCATTTTAAGCAGGGGCTTAACTTGCTGCACCCCAAAACTGGCCCCAGTGTTTGTTTTAGTCTAAAAAATTCTAAAGTTTATATACAGTTTTTCATAATGCACATTTCCATGAACTTTTTGAAGACCAGTCATATACGTGCATGTGTGGGTAAACAATAATGTGAGTTGTTAATTTTAAAAATTTTCCTTCTTTTTCTGCACTGCAGTGACCTTTATTTGGCTCTTGGTAGCTCCCATTTTCAACATGAACAAACATAATTAATCATAGCTATGATGATAAAGACTTCTGGATTCTTTCCAATATTTCTGCTACATGTTTAACTTCCCTGATTCTTGCTCACATATGTTCAAGGTCATTCAAGAACAGCCATGAACAATAACCAAGTAAGTTAATTTCACTCCCAAAATACTTTCTAGTGTCCCTGGGGATGACCCACAAATGCTGATGAATTCACTGATTCCTGCTGGGTGCTAGCTGACCTCTTTGGCTCTTCCAAGATCAAGGACTCTACAGAAATGTCTTTGTGCACTTGATCCTCCTGATACACTATACCTTTCACTGAACCTAGCCCTAAGAAAAAAATGAAGAAAGAGTGTCTCTCCATCATGGGGCTTACTGTTTGTTGAAGGGGATCAGACAGTGCCATTATTGCTGGCAAGTTGTTTTGTGTTCGTTGCACTGAAATAGACTCTCCTTTTAATTTTTTTGCAAAGGATTGAAACACATATTTATATCCTTCACATAGGATAATTCCATCAGCTTTGTCATCATTTCGTTTGAACACAAGCAACAGAAAGAGCTTTTGTGTTGTTCCACGGAGTCCCTCAACCCACATTCAAGTCAGCAGGATGTGGATTTACCTCACCAGTTCCTCAGGCAGGCATCACTCTTCGGCACTCATGGAGTTGAAGCTAAAGCTGAAATCTTTTCCCAGAGAATTGATGCTGATAGGAACATCTTTGAGCATGTAGATTTATCTGCAATTATCAGTTCATGATATATATTGATCGATTCCCTTCAACACAGATTGCTTTTTACCAAGTGGTATTTGCATCAATAGCATGTAAGAAAATTGGCCTAATTATACCTTCCACAATGTCGACTAGCTTCATGTTTCCTATTTGGATAATTTTATAAGGAAATTCATAATATCTTTCTGAATTAGAATTTTAGAATGCAGCTGGCGCCGCGGCTCAATAGGCTAATCTTCCGCCTGCAGCACCAGCACCCCGGGTTGTAGTCCTGGTCGGGGCACCGAATTCTGTCCCGGTTACCCCTCTTCCAGGCTAGCTCTCTGCTGTGGCCCGGGAGTGCAGTGAAGGATGGCCCAAGTGCTTGGGCCCTGCACCCCATGGGAGACCAGGAGAAGCATCTGGCTCCTGGCTTCGGATCAGTGCGGTGCACCAGCCGCAGCGCGCAGGCCGCAGCAGCCATTGGAGGGTGAACCAACGGAAAAGGAAGACCTTTCTCTCTGTCTCTCTTTTTCTCTCTCTCTCTCACTGTCCACTCTGCCTGTCAAAAAAAATAATAATTTTAGAATGCATTTTTCATTTGTACTTGGCCATAAATAAGAATTAGAAATAATTGGAATTTTTAACTTTTTGCACATTCTATGAAAGATTTTTAAAATTTTATTTATTTGAAAAGCATAGTGTATGAGAGGGAGAGAAAGAGAGAGAAAAAGAGAGGGAGAGACCTCTTCCATCTACTGATTCAGTCCCCAAATGGATTCCAGCAGCCAGCACTGGGCCAGGCTGAAATGAGGAGCCAGGAACCCCATGTAGGCCTCTCATAGGGGAGACAGGAGCCCAAGAACTCAGGCCATCATCCACTCCCCTCCCAGGTGCACTAGCAGGAAGCTGAATCAAAAATGAAACAGGTAGGAGTCACCTGCACTTTGACTTGGGATGCTATTGTCAGAAGTGAGATTCAGTCTGTAGAGTCAAAGGCCAAACACTCAAGTAATTTTTTATACATACGATAATACAAACACCTGTTTGCTAAATAATAGAGAAGGTCTTATGACGCATGTGAACCGTTTCTTTAGTCTCATCTCCTGAATTCAGGCATTGCTCTCAGGAAAAGCCTCTTTTGAATATTGTTTATTTAGATTTTCTTGTAATCATTTTTATAGTTTATATATTTCTGATTTTTGGTTACTGATTTATCAACTTTAACAATTCCCAAATATATAAAATAAGAATTTAGGTCACTTAAATTGGCCTTTTTTTTATTTCATAGTGTTTGACATTTATATTTTCCTATCACTCTCTTGTTCTTTAAATCATTTATTTTAGCAGAAATAGACAAAGAGGTGGGAAGACACAGAGGCCTACCATCCACTGGTTTATTCCTCAAATATCTGAAGTAGCTGGAGAGCCCAACGCCAGATTCTCATTGTCTCCTGTGTGTGGCCCAGACCCAACCACTTGAGCCATAATTGCTGACTCCCAGGATGATCATTAGCAGGATAGCAGGAAGCTGGAATTGTGAGTGGACTTGGAACTCAAATCCCGGCACTCTGACATGGGTTGCAGGCAGCCCATTATGTTTCTTAACAACCAATTCAATTTTGTAATTTAAATAATCAGCTTAAATCATTCTTTCTTCTCTAGTGGGCCATAGGCAGAATTTCAGTTATTTATTGTTGTGTAAAAGCCATCCAAAAATATAATGGCTTAAAGTAATCCTTTTATTAATCTTCTTGACCCTGCTGTCATAAACTCAGCCAGGGCATGGTAGAGACAACTTGTTTCCACTCCACGATGTCTGGGACTTCAGCGGAAAAGACTCAAATACTGACAAGGCTCACTTGGGTCACTTGGGAGTGCTCTGAGGCTGGCCGTCATGAGCTTACGAGTGGTGACATCATTTCATAGTCTTGTTCCCTCACAAGTTTGGAAATTGGTGGTGGCTGTTGGCTACACATGATCTCTCCAAGTAGCCTGAGCTGCTTCACAATAGGGTAGTTTCAAAGTAGTTGACCTATTTATAATTTTGTCTCAGAGCACCAAAAGTGAGTGTGCAAAGAAAAAAGAGGAGAAAGCTGTATGCTTTGATTATTATGCATTGTCACTTCTGCTTCATTCTGTCAGTTAAAGACCAGTGGGCATAGATTCCACCTCTTTATGGGAGAGGTGTCAAATAATTTACACAGGCATTTTAAAGTTGGAATCTCATCTTCCTACTGCTACCAACTGTTGCACTAACTCTGCATTCTCAAATTGTGTTGGATGTTCCTGCTTAAAGCCATTCCACTGCTTAGGGATTATGCAGTTCTACCATGGCCTGCATGCTTTCCTCTTTCCCTCCTTCATAAACCACTTTTCACTCTGTTGGCACATTCCTGGTCATACACTAACATGTTCTAATTTCTCGCTCTTTAAACTAACACACCTTCTTCCTGAAGCCACAAAACCTTCCATCTTTCTCCCCATTTCTTAGATTACTATAGGATCTGATGGAACTCACTGTGTACAGTTCCTTTCCTCTAATTTTCTCCTACTTGCCCTATTCAGGGTTTTGTCTGTCTTTGTAGTCATTAAAATTTCTCATGTCAACATCCCCAGCGTCCTCTGTGTTGTGAAGTCCGGTGGTCTGTCTTCACTCCTCATCCTCCTTGAAACAACACTTGACAAAGGTGATGATCTGCCCTCCTCCTTCCAAGTCTCACTTGGCTTTCTGGACACCACACTATCCTAGTTTTCCTTCCATCTCATCTGTTGCTATTTCTCAGTTTCCTTTGCTAGTTATTCATTTCTTTCCCCAAAATCTCTCACATTAGATGCTGTCTTAGCTCAGATTGCCCCCAGAAGCAAATATTGGGACAAGGACTTGCCTGAAGCTAGTTATTTTTTTTTTTTTTCAAATGATTCCAAGTAGAAGAGAAAAGCTGGAATCGGAAGTATGAATCAAGGAAGTGGAAAAGTCCAATGGAAGGTGATTTATTGAGTGGATTATAACTGTTGTGGACAACTGAGGCTCAGTATTCCCAGGAGCTTTCTGACCTCACAGTGGTCCAGACAAGGTGTATTCCACTGGTCAATGATTGTCAGGTGGTTGTTAACTGGACCTCAAAACATCCTGGCTCTGAGGCTGTGGCTAGAAAGAAAATCCAGGGAAAAACCAAGAGATACACAATGTAGTTTATGTGAAGTTCCATCCATTTTTACCTGCACAGTAGCTGGTAGCTCTTGAAGCTAGAGGGAGCAAAAGATACTCAACACAAACCCAACAGGACTTGTCATTGGGTTCCTTCCCTTTTCAATGTATATCTAGATCCTTGGTAAAACCTATCCAGTACGATGGTCTCATATATCATCCTTTTGCTAACAACTCCCAAATGTATATTTACAACTCATAATTTCTGCCTATTCGATATTGCATGGGATATCCATGCATTTGTCTGTCATATTATCTTAACTTGTCCAGGTCTATGTACCATTTCTATGATACTTCCCACATCATCTCTTCATCCAAGCTCTGCTCATTTCAAATGGCAGGATACATCCACTTCACTTTCTCACCATCTCCATGACTGTCTCATTGGATCAAGTTGCCGTCATCTTTTTTTTTAAAGATTTATTTGAAATATAGAGTTACAGAGAGAGGCAGAGACAGAGAGAGAGGTCTTCCATCTGCTGGTTCACTCCCCAGATGGCTGCAATGGCCGGAGCTGTGCTGATCCGAAGCCAGGAGGCAGGATCTTCTTCTGGGTCTCCCACACGGGTGCAGGTGCCCAAGGACTTGGGCCATCTTCTACTTCTTTCCCAGCCCATAGCAGAGAGGTGGATCAGAAGTGGAGCAGCCGGGACTAGAACCGGCACCCATATGGGATGTGGCACTTCAGGTCAGGGCTTTAATCCACTGGGCCACAGCACCAGCCCCTGCCATCATCTTTGACCTGAACTGTATGAGAGTTTCCATGCTCGATTCTGTGCCTCTTCTCTTGTTCGTCTTCTGGCTTTTCTCAGTAGATGAATCAGAAGGATGCTGTTAAAATGAAATTCATAGCATGTCTTGTCTTTGCTCCAATCCCTCAAAAGGTTCTACCTCTCACTCAGAGGAGGGTTATGCATGACACAGGGAATCATGTGCTCTGAACCCAGCAAATCTCTCAGACCTCAACTCGGACTCTCCCCTCCCTCCCTTTGCTCTACTCCACCCTCTCTAGTCTCCTGGTCACCTACACTCCAGTGCTACTCCAGCCTGGCACTATTTGAATCGGTGTTTCTTCTGCCTGTAGCTTTTGATCCGCAGATATCATGAGGATTAACTCCCTTACCTCATACTCTGCCTGAGTGGTATCTGCACTCACCATCATATTGATGAGTGAAAGCATTCATTCTCTCCAGGATTCTTGAATTTTATATTTTCACATTTTCTTTTCCATTGTAATTGTGACTTTTTGACATAAATAATTTATAAGTAACAGTATAAAATTTATAAATTTATTTTGCCTCTTTCTTATTGTCTATCTCCCTTTTCTAGGATACATATCTTGTGACACCCAGATTCTTGCATTTTTATTCACTTGTGTATCTTGAATACATAGAACACTGTATGATTTGTTAATGTTCACATACAATGAGTAAACAACTTTGTTCTGCCACAACCTATTTGACCTTCATCAAGTGGCAACTCTTCCTGAGCTTAAACATCTTTTAAAATTGGCATAAAGTATTTAAACAGAGACTATAATCATCTTCTTGCTCCAATGTTTTATCATTACTTCTTTATCAGAACAAGTTTGGTGGAAGTTTTCTAAATGTCCTGAAATTATGAAAGTTATTAAAAGGATGTGTTTCTGATTGTTGTTTTGGCTTAGAATCTATACTTCAGTGAATTGAATAAAAATTAACTATATTATTTTGAGTAGGTATTAGAAATGGAATCTGCCTGTAACTGCAATGTAAGCTTTGGATAAAAGTTCTAGGCTACTTTGCAAAAACCTAAATCTACCTCATAAAATGCAATTTTAAAATAATTTAAAATGCATTTTTAGGTGTGAGAAAATTTGCCAGTATCTTCTATAAGACTCTGAGCAATAAACAGAAATGAACTGAGATAAATTTATCTTATATATCAAATTTAGTATGACTGTGGCGAATGTTTTCAAAATGCCCAAGGGCAAAGAAAAATTATTTTCATGAGGTTTCAGGTGCTTTACAAGTTTACCTCTGTGTGTTTCTACTTTCTCTCTAGAAATTTTCATCTCATTATAATTTTGGCCAAAATATTTCTTTTGTGAATCATAGTTGCTTCAACTAAGAGACTGAGGATGGTAAAAAGGGAGTTACTGAAAATTTCAATAGACTGTATTTCCTGCTGATGATTCTAACGTGTTTAGGAATGTGGTGAGTATACACACATAGTGAGTTATTACCGTAGAAAGACAAGTCTGTGTGTTCTCTTTGGAATTATGCCTAAAGTCATCCCATTTAATTACTGTTGAATTTGAGAAGGAGAAAATTCCTGATCAACTTCTCAAGGTAAAAATGAATACCACATTTTACAGAATAATTCTTTATGGAGCTTAGTCATGTGAATGGGTTAGTTTTTTGGTTTTGCCTAGTTTGCCTAGTGTCACAGGATATGCCAGAACTTCAATTTCTCACTTCATATCTGCTTAAAAAATGTTTATCCTACAGGAATGATGTTCAGCATGACTTACAAGAAAAATTTATACACATATGTACTAGAAACAATATTTAATAGTTGCTTTTATAAGTGTGACTTTGGCTTTAGCATCACTTCAGAGAAAAAGAAAAATAGATTGTGTGCTTCAACAGCTGAAACTCCACTACAATAAGCTGAAAATAATTATAAAATTAAATATATCTTTAAATTAATACATTGAAATCAGCTTGAATAGATAATACGACAAAAGTAATCCATTAAATATCACTTTGGAAGAAACTAAGATAAGCCATTGATCATTTCCATTGGCTTATAAAACCACCCTGTGCTTAAAAGAAAGCATAAAGACATAAAAACAAAACAAAACCACACACTTGACAGTTGCATTAACTGTTACATCAGGGTACCCCTTGGATATGATGGCTGCAGGACACTAACTGCTATCATAATGATCCCTCGCAGATAATGCAATTTGGAAAGTCTTTATCGGTCCTTGGTGAACATCCTACACTTTTGAGAACAGAGCTCCAAATATTTTCATGTCTGCTGAGCTTCACAAAAGGATGGACCTGTGTAAGTTTGATATATTTCTCATTTGATTACTCCACATGGTATAAGATCATGCATTTATAGTTCCCTAATGTACTGCTACCTTACTGTTACAGTAGGATTTATGGATTTTGTAAAATGTGTTAAACCTCAGATCTTTCACTGTAATACTTAAGCCTAATATACTGTAGTAGAGCAGAAGTCTAATATCTCTTCTTCTTAACTGCATACACTAATGCTAAAGGAAGGATATAATTGAATGCCTCTAGTGCTTATAGAAATTTTCATAATAGCTTTCAAAATTCAGTATACTATGCTTTGTTTGGAACTAATTTTAATAAAATTGTTTGAAATGCTAACCTAAATATTTTAAAGAAATATGTACATATGTTGCCAACATAGCATGCAAATAATTAATAACAGGTTTGATGCACTTAGATATTGCATTGTCACTTCTATAATTTTTAAAAAACATTTATTTGAAATGCAGAGTTACAGATAGAGAGAGAGGGAGAGAGAGTGGGAGAGAGAGAGAAGTATTCCATCTGCTGGTTCACTCCCCAAATGACTGCAATGGTTGGAGCTGGGCTCACTGAAAGCCGGGAGCTAGGAGATTTTACCCATTCTCCCACATGCATGCAGGGGCCCAAGCACTTGGAGCTGGCCTGTTGGAAATCCAGAAAAATTTAGATGAATACTTTACATTCTTCACTGAGTGCAGACTCCCAGGCCTGCATCTTCTCAGGGGAGCCAGTGAAGAGATTGTCTCCGAAGCAGAATGCACCTTCCAGGATGCCAAGCATCTTGGACCCTCAACTGGAGCTGGGATAGACCCTCTAAGATGCCTGTGGCCCATGTCCTGGGAGAAAAATCAAAAACTGCAAGTGGTGTGGAACAATGGTCAGACTAGGCTATTGCTTAGGCACTAAGGGTCATCCCAGCTACCTTGACCCAGGAATGTGGGGCCAGCACCGTCCATCTCCTCACTTCCTTTCAGGCCAAGCACACTCAGGTGATTTGTGAGACCAGGGGCATAAGTGGTGAGATGGATACTTTGAAGAACTGGGTATATATGAACCATTGCCTGTAAAACTGCAAGTAGATAGGTCTGGCATTGAGGCATAACGAGGTAAGCCACCAATGCAACGTCAGCATCCCATATGGGTGCCAGTTCCTCTGGTTCATTGACTATTTGGGTCCTTCAAATTCTAGTAATATTATTAGCTCTTCTGGATTCTGTGTTATGTTGGCCCATGTGAGGTAGTGCTCAGCTGGATCTGAGGAGCCCTTTCCTGTGATGACTACGTTGGGTATTAGCTGGATAAAGTTCTCACAGAGCCGCTGGATGTACTCTTTCCAGCTGATGGTTTAGGTGAAGTCTTCCTTGTGTGTTATCTCAGTGTCTGGATTTCTCCTTTCTTATATTCCAGAGGGGAATCCAGTAGCACAACCCGAGAGTTCTTGATACAACACTGCATTCATGGATGGCTCACATCCTTGTTAATAATGACTACACACAGGGGTCAGCACTGTGGCACAGCGAGTTAAAGCCCTGGCCTGAAGCGCTGGCATCCCATATGGGTGCCAGTTCGAGACCAGGCTGCTCCACTTCTTATCCAGCTCTCTGCTATGGCCTGGGAAAGCAGTGGAGGATGGCCCAAGTCCTTGGACCCTTGCACTCACTTGGGAGACCCGGAAGAAGCTCCTGGCTCTTGGCTTCGGATCGGCACAGCTCCAGCTGTTGTGGCCATCTGGGGAGTGAACCAGCGGATAAAAGACTTCTCTCTTCTGTAACTCTTTCAAATAAATAAAATAAATTTTTTTAAAAAAATATGACTACACACAAGATACAGAAGTCTCCACTGATGCCCCATGTGTCTTTTCCACCCTTTCATCTCTCTCTTTTTTCCCCCCAAAGAAACCTTTTATTTAATGGGTACAAATTTCCTAAGTACAACTTTAGAAATATAGTGATTCTTCCCACCATATCCACCTTTCCACCCCGCCTCCTCCTCTCTTTCCCATTCCCAGTGCTATTATCCATTAAGATTCATTTTCAATTAACTTTATACACAGAACAACTCTATACTAAGGAAATATTTCAATAATCTTCACACATATGCATACACAAAAAAACCCACTGAGAACAAGTTTTACAGTTAACTTACATAATACAACTCATTGAAGACAGAAGTTCTGCATGGAAAGTAAGCACACAGTGACTCCTGTTGTTAATTTAACAATTAAGACTCAGATCCAGCACTGTGGCACAGCGGGTAAAGTCGCTGTATTGTCAGCATCTCATATGGGCGCCAGTTTGAATCCCAGCTTCTCCACTTCTAATCCAGTTCTCTCTATGGCCTGGGAAAGCAATCAAAGATGGCCCAAGTGCTTGGGCCCCTGCACCCATTTGGGAGACCTGGAAGAGGTTCCTGGCTCCTAGCTACAGATTGGTGCAGCTCCAGCCATTGCGGTCATCTGGGGAATGAACCAGCAGATGGAAGACCTCTCTCTCTCTCTTTGCCTCTGCCTCTCTGTAACTCTTCCTTTCAAATAAATAAATAAATCATTGTTTTGGTTTTTTACAGGCAGAGTGGACAGTGAGAGAGAGAGAGACAAAGAGAAAGGTCTTCCTTTTTCCCATCGGTTCACCCTCCAATGGCCGCCGCGGCCACCTCGCTGTGGCCGGCGTACCGCGCCTATCTGAAGGCAGGAGCCAGGTGCTTCTCCTGGTCTCCCATGGGGTGCAGGGCCCAAGTACCCGGGCCATCCTCCACTGCACTCCCTGGCCACAGCAGAGAGATGGCCTGGAAGAGGGGCAACTAGGACAGAATCCGGTGCCCCAACCGGGACTAGAACCCGGTGTGCTGGCGCCGCAAGGCAGAGGATTAGCCTATTGAGCCGCAGCGCCGGCCAATAAATAAATCTTAATAAATACAATTCAGATTCTTATGTATGATGTCAGTGATCCCCCGATGCTCTTGACATGAGCTGCCAAGGCTATGGAACCCTTTTGAACCCACAATCTCCTTCAGTATTTAGACAAGGCCAAAAGCAAAGTAGAAGTTCTGTCCTCCCTTCAGAGAAAAGTAAATCCTTCTTTGATGGCCACTTCTTTCCACTGGGATCTCACTCACAGAGATGCTTCATGTAGAACATTTTTTGCCACAGTGTCTTGGCTTTCCATGCCTGAAATGCTCTCATGGTCTTTTCATCCGACCAGAATGCCTTAAGGGCTGATTCTGAGGTTAGAGTGCTGTTTAAAACAATTGTCATTCTATGAGTCGGCTGTGTGGACTACTTCCCATGTTGAAACATTCTCTCCTTTTTAATTCTATCTACTATTATTATCACCAGACACTTGATCTTACTTATATGATCCCTTTAACACTTAATCCTATCTATATGATCACTTTAACACTTAACATGGCCACCACTTTAACACTTAAGATGGCATTTTTAGGACCTTCTTAAAGGGATTTGGGGTCCCATGACAAGTAATTTAGAAAGTAGTTCATCACTGTTCTGAAGTCATTGCTTAGAGAATGATAGGTAAATTCTGACAGGTTCACGTCTTCTTTTGTTGTTGTTTATTTAACATCAGTTATCCAAAGAACATTAGTTGTTTGAGGTAGGTAAAAACACATTTCAACCATATATTTAAAACTTTTATACATTTATTTTTATTTATTTAAAATATTAGACACATCCAGAGAGAGAGAGCGAGAGTGAGAAATAAATCAAGAGATAGGGAGATATCATCCATCTGCTGGTTTACTTTCATAATTCTGCAACAGCCAGGGCTGCATGAGTCCAAAGCCATGAGCCGAAAATCAACCCAGGTTTCCTCTGTTGGTGGCAGGGACTCACGTACTTTAGCCATCACTTGGACATTAGCAGGAAGTCTGAATCAGAAGCAGAGCTAGAACTCAGACCTAGGCACTCCAGTATGAGATGTGGGCATCTCTAGTGGTGTCTTAATGATTTTCTTGGGAAAAAAGAAAAACAAATATTTGCCTGCTGACCATTTTGATCCCTTTCCAACGGCATGTTTTCTGTTTGTAGAGGGAAAAGGAGGGATTTGTGATAACTGGCTACTCTATAAATTCTGCCCCCTGGATCATTACCAGCTTGGCTATGAAATGTTGGTTTAATGTGTAGAAACAAATCTACACTAGTGGATAAGTCTTGTCACTTAATGGCTTTAGACCAATATGCTAACCAGGTTAAATGCACTCAGTTTTTTTTTTCTTTTCATTAGAAACTGGTGCTCAAGAATTATTTAAAGATTTCACTAAAAAGGCTATGTGTAGATTTATAGGGAACATAAGCTATATGAGAATATAGCCAGGGCAGCAGTTATTGTCAGAACCACCAGGACTAGTCTTGCAGAGATTAGATGTTGAAGAATCCTACAAACCAAGTTAAGGATTTCAGCTTCTTCCTGGGGCACATTGACATTACTTTCCTACTGGCCTTGAAAAAGCACCTAGTTGTAAAGATCTTTACTCCCATATATAGCAACTTTCTATATTCTCTTAGTCATAGTTGAAATTCTGAAGAAGGAGTATGAGTGATCATGGACAAACCAACTTGAGTTGTCTTGATTGAATCCACTGTGATGGTACAAATACAGGGGAAAGGAAAAAAATTCATGTAGGATATACATGGTGACCCAGCACACTTTTTTCAATATGTGTGTGAAGACCAGATCAAGGAGGGTGAACTAAGTCTGTCTGGGTCCCACTAGCCCTTCCAGATGGCCACAACTGCCAGGACTGGGCCAGGCTGAAGCCAGGAGCCAGAACCCCATCTAGACCTTCCACATGGCTGCAGGGAGCCACATTCTGGTGCTTGTCCCCAGCTCATTAGCAGGGAGCCCTATTAGAAGTGGAGTAGCTTGGACACGAAGTGCTGACTATATGGGATGATGGCATTGCTAGTGGTGACTTTACCTGATACGCCACAACACCGGCCCCATAACTGATACTTTTAATAGTTGTAGTTGGTTACAAGTATTTTGTTCGTCCACCTGCTAATGTACTATTTACTTAGGCATTTGTGTTTCCCTAAGTTCCTTTCTAATCAGTCTTACTGTAATCAGTGAGCTCAACCTATGATGTGTATTATTTTAGTCCTATTTTTAAAACCTGAATATTCATATTGGTTGGACTCTAACTTTCATTGTGATCCTTTAATGCCTTGTGTATTAGATTTATAATATCATTGAATAATCTCCACTTCAAAAATATGACAAAAAGCAAGGCTCACTAGTCAAGACATTGTTTTTTTTTTTCGATCTGCATCCCTAGACCTTTAAATGATATCTGATGCTTAGTGCAGACTGAACAAGTATTTGTTTAGTACCTTCAATGGATTTTGCAACACTTGACATATCCAAATGTAGTATACAAATGGATATAATTTCTGTCATATAGAGATAAGAAAGGAGGGAAGATATTATTTCTTGAATATTTACTATATTTCTAGGTCTATTTTAAATGCCTTCATATAATTTCACTTAAATCTGAGAACAATGTTATGAGATTTGATACTTAAAAATAGCTTTCAATTACTCTCATTTGTCGTGCCAAAGAAAAGGTGAGAGAATCTATGTTTTGTTTATAAAAAACTGAATTTTATTTTAAAATTGTCAATAAGATATAGTTGTTGCATTTGGAAATCTTTTAGAGTTTCACAAAGATAAAGAACATACTAGAAAGGAGCTCTGGTGTCATTCATGATGCTATACTTTACCATGATAAGGACATGGACATAAATACCAGCTGAGCATGATGTTACATATTCAATTTATGACAAAGGGAAATATATCACATTTGATGAATTTTCTAAAAAAAAATTTTTGTGGAAGAGGATACTTTTGATTGATTTAAGTTTTGGGTCTTTTTCTCTAGTAAGTTACATATTGGCTTCCTTTTTTTGTAAAATTATCAAGGAGAGGGATGTAGTTTGCATTATTATTTTAATGGGAAGGGAGATAAGTATTTCAGCAAATTATACTATAAAATATTTTATATTATTGTAAAATACCTTATGATAAAGGAACTGCAAGCATTGGCAACATACTAGTTTTGTTTTTTAATGTGTAGGGAAAAAATGACAATTCTTTTGAAATTCAAATAATTTCAGCAAGAAAATGTATTTAAAGCTTTACTCTTTTATCAGATTCAGTGACAGGTTTCCTGTTGGAGAGGAGCTAACATCCACAGCAGTTTCTGATGTTTACAAATGTAGGAGATTTTTTATTAACTACACTTAAAATTTTAATTGCATCCTTCCAGGTATTTAAAATGTTGCCTTATTCCAGCAAAGCCTCCCAATGTTTGCTGTTAAAATGGCAATTTTCTCAGCTCTGGGAATATTTAAGAATTTTGTTCTACAGCCTTGTGTTTGAAATATAAAGCGCAGTTTTAAATGGAGGAAACATGACAATTTGTAGAGCACAGAATTTTAACAGCAGAGGTGGCATCCACTGTTCAGCTGACACAGTGAATGGGTCCATCAAATGTCTTTGAATATGTCATGGAGCTTTTGAATATCTCAAAAACATTCCTTTGAAACTATCAGACAACTGGTTGATAGGGTTTTTTATTTGTTAAAACTTATAAGTTCTATTTTTCTCAGCATGCAGTGCCAAGCACAATGTAAAATGTTGACTGGCCTTTATTTAGATAAGCTGCAAGCGCATTCGTTTTCCTTGGGAAGTCATGCACATGCAAAATTAATTGAGGAAACCAACTGATTTCTTCTTTCCTAACTGCAATTCAAATGACTCAGGTGTAATACAGTACAGTTGAGAAAAGTCAAGTTATGCAAAGCTTAGTATTAAACACTTGCTATTCACAAAGTAAGTCATTGATTGTCAAACCATCATTAGGAAAATTTACTTTTTCCAAATGGAGAAAAACAAAATCTCCTCTACCATACACTGATTTTTAAGCTCACATATCTGGGGGTGAGGTGACTGACTTCAAATTTCTGCATCATTTTCCTCTCAGTGTGAATCTGAAAGTTGTTGTCAAGAAAGTTGTTTTCTCAGTAATAACGTTGGTCATCCTAACAAGTTGAATGACAACTTTCAAGTACAAGGGTTTTCCAAATAATAGTTGATCTTCATTAAAATGATGTGAGGCAATAAATGTCTAAGGAACATGAAATTTTGGATGAATTGGGTAAAGTTCTTTTTTTTTCTCTTTCATGACTAGCTCATGCTCCACTAATCATCAAAAATGATGTTTTGTCAAAAACCATTGAAGATTCATTGAATTTTTTATTGTATTCAAAATACTATTCCCTTTTTTTGGAGTTATTCACATTGCTCATTGAGCTTCAAAATTGTTTTAAATCATCTGAAACATGGTAGGTCTATCTGTCTATAATAATCACATCTGCACTTAACCAATGCCCAAAGGGTAAGATCTGTTATTATCTCCTTCAAACATATTTTGTGTAATTTACTCCAAGAGCAAATACTTGAATAATCTGCTGCCCAAAGTAGAGGTCAAAATTATTATTTCATTTCATTGGATTTGAGCTTAATTCTGTTTATTATCATATTGCAACCTTATTTTTTGAGTCCCACAAGATATAAATTCAAAATATTGTTTGCATCTACATCAGGTTGTGCCTATTGTTGGCTGACGGATAATGTACTTCAAAAGACTGAATATTCAATTCAGTATTTATAGAGTAGCATCTTTGTAATGTAACAATTCAGTAGAAAAAATTTGCTTTGATTTGCCTGAAGTTTAGGATAACTTGACCAACTCAAACATTAGTTATAACTTTCCATGACTCACATTATTTGCTAGCAAAATTTCAAAAATTAAATGCTACATAATCAAAAATGACACACTGACACAATTTAAGCAAACTTTTGGAACTACTGCAGGAGTAAGAATTTTTAAGGCAAGTAAAATGGAACATAAATTAAAGTTTGGGTTTGTTTCATTCTTGCAGAAAATAATCAAGGAAGTCCTTTGCCAGGAAATATATTCCTTCTCCCTAAAATAACTTGATTTCTGGAGAGAAAATGAATGGGAAATTCCATTGTTCAGCGAGTTGGTTGAAAGGTGAACCTCAGAACCACTCCACACTCCAAGAGAATGCTTTTAGTGGTGCTCCCTGAAGTCTCCTAATGGATTGAAAGAGGACTGGGGTAAGCGGTCCCGGAGGAAACCTGGTGGTGGGCAGCTGTAGCTGCACCGGAGCCAAGCATGAACCCTTTAAGAACAGAGTGGTGCGGGAAGATGCACTGAAGCAGTGGAAGCAGCAATAGAAGAATCTCTGCCTTTCTTCTGGAGAGAAAGGGATGGAAAAGTGTTCAGGACAGTAAAGGGAATTGCATAAGAGTAAAAAAAAAATTGAAAACATAATAGAGATTGATGGAGAGGGATGACAGAACTGAACAGGCTATTTCACAAAGGAATGAAAAGCTCAAATAAAAACTCAAATGCCTGAATGCTGAAAAGGATCCACAAACACACGACAAGAGGGAAGAGGGGGTAGATAGAGGGATTAAAGAAGGGAAATGGATACCACAGTACTGAGATACTTATCAAATAAGTTCCTACATGATTAAGAACTGATGGAAAACGGGAAACAACTACTTAAATGATACACACCTAAATATTCAATTATTTAGTTAATGCAATATTGTGTGATTTGTAATATTTCATTTTTTTTCTTAAAAAAGAAACACTTTCCGTGAGACAAAAGAGGGAAATCTACCTGACATTTCCAAGAAGGGCTCCACTCAGGAATAGTTGAATCCTTACCTCTTTACCCAGACTTTGTTTAGAGTCAGCACAGCACCCAAGAAGGAACATGGCCTTGAGACCAAGCACACCTGCATTGTGCCTCCTATCAGTGGTGTGACCTAACGCAAATCACACAATTTTCAAGCCTTCAGTGTCCTTTCATGTACAATAGGGGTCATTAACTCTCTCAGGGAATTATGAGGATTTTTAGTGCAGGTAGCATATATGTTGCTGGGACACAAATGAAGCTCAAAAATGGATGCTTCCATTATTACCATAGTATACTAGTTGCTATTACAATTATTAAAAAGAGACAGTAATAATAGAGCCATTTAGCAATGCTTCAGAAGGGGTTTGTTGAATATGAAGTAGTTGTTAAATTTTGGGTAGGAATGTGAACTCTCAGAAAGGGAGCAAAAAAACTAGGTAGAGAAAGAAGTCTTGGGAAAGAAACCTGAGGAGAATGTATATGGGAACAGTCAGGCAGGCTTGTGCGTTTGACTGTTTGGAGGCATGACCAAAGACTCCTCTCTGAAATGCATTATGCATATTTTACTTTTCTATGGATTGCTGAACAGTCAATTTCATTGCGGTGCTTATGATAGGCCCATGGCCTGCATGTTTTATATTCTCCTGGTGATTTTTCATCCTCAAGAATTTGCTGGAAGCAGTATGTAAATGCAACCTCTTTTGTACTGCCAAGGTCTGTCTGTTTCTTACAAGTCAGAGGGAAAATCTACATCAAAATATCACTTGACTTCAAAGGGCAATCATTTTTCATTTGTTTGTACCAAGGGACAGTGAACATTTGTGAAAGCTCCTATGTTTATTTCCAAAATACAACTTATAACTAGTTGAAAAAGCCGCCCAAATCCTCTGCATATATTTGTTAAGCTGCAGATAGGCTTAGAACCTTCCAAAATGATGGTCTTTAGAGGAACATGACTTCTGCATTTCAGGTGGAACAGATCCCCCAAAAGGGGACGTGCTTTTTCACTAAGTGGAGCAAATTGGCTAAAAGCAAATCTTGGAATTGTGATGGCTTTGTAAACAGGCTGACCCAAAGGAAGGATTTTGAGATTAGATTAATGCCAGCCTTAGCTGGAATGATTTGTGCTCTTGAGCATCTGCAGCTGTGAGATCACTACACCATGCCCTGGTTGGATGTGATCCTCTTGCCCTGGTCACTGGTACATTTCAGCTCACAGATCCACATGTGGAAATGGGTCACTGGGAGAAAATGGGCATTTCTGATACCCTCGAAGGGCTTTAGATTTCACATCAGCAAATTACTCTCCACGCAGCTCAGAGGAAGTGCAACATTCCCATCTGAAGATTATTGACATGAAGATTATTGACATTTGGGGGAAATGCACACATTTCCACTTTGTGTAACCCTCAGAAATAGAATAAAACAAAAGCCAGATCTCTACAGACAGCCCAAATTGCCCATCCCCACTTTTTTCTTGCCAGCTGATTGCTAGAAGAGCAATACAGGCCCAAGTGTGTCTTTCGTCACCTACAGAAATACCATACATCAAAACATAGCACTGATTCAGGTCAGCAAAGTGGGAGAAGCTACTAGTCAGTGGTGGGAGGGGGGAATGGCATAGCTTTTTCATGACTGAATGGTGAAATGATCCTCTATAAAACCCTAATGTTTCTCGCAGTCAATTTTAAGCTTTTAAAAATATAGGATTCTGAACCACAACCATGCACAACAATGCATGAGTTAACCTCAGAACTATAATAGTGAGAAGCCTGACACAAAGGAGTACGTAGTGTATATAAGATTCAAAAATAAGAAAATTGAGAGTCAGAAAGGCAGGTTCCCCAGAGGCATGGAGAAGGCCTGGAGGAGGACAGGGCTTTTGGGTGTGGCCAAAGTTGCATTGCTTTAACAGGATGCTGGCTTCCTAGATGTGCTTACTTTGTGGAAAATCTGTCAATATGTAGACTTAGAGTGTGTGCATGTGGTTTGTGACACTTCAATATGACACTTTTTAAAAAAGATTTATTTATTTGAAAAGCAGAGTTACACAGAGAGAGAAGGAGTGGTAGAGAGAGAGAGAGAGAGAGAGAGAGAGGTCTTCCATCTGCTGGTTCACTCCCCAATTGGCGACAACAGCCAGAGCTGTGCTGATCTGAAGCCAGGAGCCAGGAGCTTCCTCCAGGTTTCCCACGAGGGTTCAGGGGTCCAAGGACTTGGGCCATCTTCTACTGCTTTCCCAGGCCATAGCTGAGAGCTGGATCAGAAGTGGAGCAGCCGGGACTCAAACCGGCGCCCATATAGGATGCCGGCACTGCAGGAGGCAGCTTTACTCGCACCGGCCCCAGTATGACACTTTTTAAAAATCTAGGTCCTGTAGAACTCTTCCTTGATAACTCCTTTAGTAACCACTTCAATGGTGAGTCTTATAAC
The DNA here is from genome assembly GCF_051225735.1 of Oryctolagus cuniculus. NCBI lineage: Eukaryota > Metazoa > Chordata > Mammalia > Lagomorpha > Leporidae > Oryctolagus > Oryctolagus cuniculus. The sequence continues at coordinate 17,656,411 of NC_142876.1, forward strand.
TATAAAACTAAACCAGTGATGGTATGGCCGCTGATTGAAATGCATTGAAGTCCTTATTATACCACAGATGCTTGCATTTCAAAGCCTCAGCATATTCTTAAGGAGGAGTAAGTCAAATGTGCATGTTAATAGAACACAGAGACATGAAAAATCTGAAAGTATCTAGAACCAAATAAAACAACCACCAGGAAGCTTAGGGGATGTTGTGGAAAAATTAGCATCCTCTTTAAAGCCAGACTTTCTTATGTTTTACTAAGATCTTCACTACAAAGAGAATATACATTTGTAACAGAAAAGGATGTTTAACTCTTTTCTAAAATAATGTAATTATAGTAAGAACATTATTGGTAGACTGTTTCATCCAACACTATTTTTGATGTCAAAATGAAAACTTATTTTTTTTAAGGGAAAGAGTTTATTGGGGGAAACCTGACAGACCAGAGGGATGGGGCAAAGAAGGAAAAGAGGGAGAAAGAAAGAGAGCCTAAGAGAGAGATCTAGAGGCAGAGAGAGAGGTCAGGAGACAAAAAGAGAGAGAGAGAGCCCCATGTGTTCAGGAATAGGGCAGGGAAGCAGGAGCAGCGAATACCATTAGGATGGGGGTGGGGCTGACACCGGTGGTCAGGCCATGTGGCCACCTGGCTTCCAGCAATGGCTGCGGGGGGCTAGAACCTAGGATGGTGTCAGAGAAAACTAATTTTTAATCGAGGAACATTGTATGTAGAAAAGAGGAACTACTCTTTAGAAGCCTGGGACATGGTTTTGTTTGTAGTCTGCCCATTTCTTTACCCAAGAGGACCACTTTCCACTCATCATTTTTCACAGATCCTGAGATAACTTGCATATAATTTACTACTTTGTGTGTGTGTCCAGAGAGTCAAAACTAGATCTCAGTTTTACACTCTGGGAGGGTCAAATGCAGCTCCATGGCACAGCACTGATGCTTTTGTGCACCTGAGGGGATTTCTCAGCATGACTAAGAGAACTTTCTCCAGTACCACCCAGAACTGAGTTCAGGGCTGTAACATACTGATCACAGAAAGAAGAACATCACTTAGTCTTTTTATGTAAAATACCTACCCTGTAGGATTTTCTGTAGTTTAAGTGAGTTAATAATATCTATAAACATGTGAAAGATGCCTTCCACCTAGTAAGTATTTGGATAATATTCTCCTATAGGAGTAGACATATATACACAATATAGAATTTTACCTTCACAATACTCAGTTCTTAATCTTTTAATCTCTTAATCTTTTCCTAGACTTTCCTTACAAAAAGGTTTCTTCCTGCAATGATCACTGTTATAAATGTTCCATGTTTAAAAATGTGTCCCATTTACTACTTGTTTGAGACTCACCTATTCAATAAATATGATATTGTCTGCACCCTGCTGGTTGAATAAGTGCAGAAGTGAATAAGGTGATCAGGGTTCCTGCCTTCATAAGGTATAGGCTTCAGTGCAGGAGAAAAAAAAAAGTTTAGACAATAATTATTGATTTTGATCATTTTTATGAAGGAAGCCCACAGAGTGAGGTAATGGGAAGCAGCAGGTGGCAGGCATCGCCTTAGATACTCACCGTTAGGACATGCACCTCCCAGGGCAGAGCTTTTACATTGAGATCTGGAAAGATTATCTTAGGAAGAAGGAACAGTAAGAGCAAAATCCTTTAAGCTGGAGCTTGCTCAGCACATCCAGCGAAAAGCAAGCAAGTCTCTAGGCACAATTCCATATGGACGAGAGGGAAACAAAGGAGAGGCCTAGGGGACAAGTGAATGCCAAGGTGGGCTTGCAGGCGACAGGAACACTGGGACTTGAGGTTTTCCAAACCTCTCTGCAAGCTGGGTGAAGAATGTCGTGGGCGGTTCAGACAATGCAGTGGTTCGGGTGAGATATGGCAGAGAGTTGTACTCAATTCAGAGGAGGCTGATTTAAGTTTTACAAGTAATGTGGAGTGTTCATTAAATGCACAAAACTCGTCTACCTTCTTGTTAATATACATGAGGTGCTGATAAGCAGTGTCAGCTTCCCTAGGCCCGGGGGTTAGTAACTGTATGAATGACTCGATAGTAACTCTATTAATGGCCAGTTCCCATAGATGGTTTCACAGATAATCTTTATTAATCACAAGAGAGACGAAATCAGCCCAAGTCCTCTCCTTTATTGAAGAATCTTAAATTAATCCTGTATTATGAAATAAACTTTTTATGAGTAAGAAAATGAACATTTGAGACGCACTGAGTACTTGAGTAACGCATTCTTCTCCAGTGCAGTGTGTAATTCTTAAAACACTTTCGATGAGTTAATTCATTTAATCCACATGGAGGTTGAGAAATCTTAGGGCAGGTAATTACTGTTTGCCCTCTATTTCCCCACACTTTACAAAACAGAAAACCAAGACTTGGAGTAAAAATGCTTTTTCTAGTTTCTACAGGAAGTGAGATGCTGAAGCAGGATATAAATACTGTCTTCTGATTTCTGAGATTAAGAATATTTCTGGGCCGGCGCCACAGCTCACTAGGCTAATCCTCGCCTGTGGCACTGGCACCCCGGGGTTCTAGTCCTGGTCGGGGCGCCGGATTCTGTCCCGGTTGCCCCTCTTCCAGGCCAGCTCTCTGCTGTGGCCAGGGAGTGCAGTGGAGGATGTCCCAGGTCCTTGGGCCCTGCACCCCATGGGAGACCAGGAGAAGCACCTGGCTCCTGCCTTCGGATCAGCGTGGTGCGCCGGCCGCAGCGTGCTGGCCGCAGCAGCCACTGGGGGGTGAACCAATGGGAAAAAGGGAGACCTTTCTCTCTGTCTCTCTCTCACTGTCCACTCTGCCTTAAAAAAAAAAAAAAGAATATTTCCTTGAGTGATGTGTAGACTGTGTGTATTAGTCTATTTTCCCATTATTGTAACAAAATGCCCTAATCTGGGTAATCTATAATGAAAAGAAATTTATTTACCTCACGGTTTTGGAGGCTGGAAGTGGGCAGCTCCATTTACTCAGCCTCTGTTGAGTGCCCTGTTGGCTGCGTTATGTCATGGTGGTGTCAGAGCCAGGGGGACTGGAATAGCCCTTCTATACCAACCGTTCCTCATCAGAACCAACTCAGGATCGCAGGAGAACTACTTTAGTCTCCACTGAGGGCACTTAGCCCAGTGGCCTAATGATCTCCTGGTAGGCTCCACCTCTTCAGGGCCCCTCATCATCGTCTCCTAACACTGCTACCCTGAGAGCCAAATTCCCAACACATGAACCCTTGGAGGACAAACCACATCCAAACTGAAGCACTGTCCTTTGTGTGATAACATTCCAAAGGGATTTTAGAGTGTTGGATGCACTGTGTGGCCTGAGTTTAGTTGGACTTTTACTTCTTTTCCTTTCTTTCTATCATGTGCTATTCCTGTTTTATGTGATCAAATCCAAGTCTTTTCACTTATCACTACTTTAGTTAGAGGGAAAACTTGGGAAATATAAATATGCACTCATTATAAAATGAGTTCTGATGACCTTTCAGTATTTGTTGTGTAGAACTGTAAGCAGCATTTGAAGATGAAAGGAATTGGCATTGAGCTCTCCTAATTGTTCCTGTTTCAGACCTTTAATATAGCTCTGGCTCTTGCTGACACATCTAAATGAGGTTTACAGAACCTGGAGCTGTGAATTCAGTGCTCATTAACAGAGGAGTGCCAGGATGGTAGAGATTTCCTTTTGCCCTTTCAGTAAAGAAATCATCATAGACCTCAGATTGAGATGTTTTATTTTACATGTGGATGGCCTGTTGATTTGGTATTATTGCAATTGCACTTATCTAAAGGAAAGCCTAAAATGAGAACATGGAAGCATGGAAGAGAAAGAATGGGGGCTGTGCATGGCTAGGCTTTCTGAATTCTGTAAGGCATAACTATATGACTAGCATGAGAACTCACTATAGTTATAAATTCTTCTAACCCAGCAGTGTGAAAGCAGCAGTTGACAGTCTAGTGAATTCCACCTCCGTGGATACCATGGCTGTCACCATCCTTCCAGGGGTTTTTAACTGGTGTTCTTACTTCTAGGGTCTTCTAGTTCTGAGCTTGACTATATGTCACTGCTACATATTAACCACTCTGGTCCTATAATATCTCCTGAATTCTGATGTTGGTACCCAATTAATAATAAATTATATATAAACTCCCTTATTGGCTATTTATCTGCTTTCAGATTATGGTGTTAGAATAAGTCAACTAGTTAACTGCAAAAGGCAAATGGAAAACTAGTCATTTACTTAGCTTGTGTTTCTTTAATTGCCATGACATTCCCACTGAATGGACTTTTATAATAACCATTGTGGTATCTGTGCCTCTGCTGAATATAGAATTTATGTTTACTGACCTCCCAAAAACTGGGGAATTAGGCTTCTTATCTCTACAGCAGGTAGAATCGAACATCAAGAAAATGGAGAAGCCTAAGCAAGAAACACAGGAAAAGTACCAAGGCAAACTAATGCAAAAAGATGTAACGACTGAACTGATGATGATGACAGTTACTTAGCCTATAAACTAAACAAACTTTAAAATGCAACTAGCAAACAACATATACCAAAAAACTAACTTCAGTCAAAAGCTAGCAGAGTCGGGCCGGCGCCGCGGCTCACTAGGCTAATCCTCCGCCTAGCGGCGCCGGCACACCGGGTTCTAGTCCCGGTCGGGGCGCCGGATTCTGTCCCGGTTGCCCCTCTTCCAGGCCAGCCCTCTGCTGTGGCCAGGGAGTGCAGTGGAGGATGGCCCAGGTGCTTGGGCCCTGCACCCCATGGGAGACCAGGAAAAGCACCTGGCTCCTGGCTCCTGGCTCCTGCCATCGGATCAGCGCGGTGCGCCGGCCGCAGCGCGCCGGCCGCGGCGGCCATTGGAGGGTGAACCAACGGCAAAAGGAAGACCTTTCTCTCTGTCTCTCTCTCTCACTGTCCACTCTGCCTGTCAAAAAAAAAAAAAAAAAAAAAAAAAAAAAAAAATAAAAAGCTAGCAGAGTCACAATTTTCTGTGAGGAGCTCAAGTAGAGGAAAAATTATTCATGCATAATAAACTCATGTGAAATAATAAAATGTGTGGAGAACTAGAGAAAGATCAATAGGATTTAAATTCTGAGAGAAGATCATTTCAGAATACAGTAAGCAGAAAAGATAATTTCCTGACAATGCCCACTTCTTATCATTAACCTACTCTTTGGTATGAAGAATTATAGACAGATGATAGAACTGTGTGTGGTAGCCATTCTTGCATATAACCTGTTTATATTTACTCAATAGTTCGTAATTCAGCCATTTTTTAATTCATTTCACTGTAATGGATATGAAATAGTGAGGATGAATACATATGGAGTTACATTGTGCTCAAGATTTGTGAATATTGAGTGGGCAACAAAATTAAGTGTGCTGCATGCTTATCAACTTATTAGAGTTTATTATGTATAAGTGAGCTAGATATTACAAATGCATTCCCAATTTAATATTCTGTTTCTTTACTATATAATTGATATTATTTGAGGATCCTTCTATTTCAGTAGTCGGCTAGGTCTGCCTGATACACAGGCGATGTTCTCATCTTCATTCTTCAGTTTAACATTAGGAACAGAGAATTAGCAAATGGACAAAATGCTGTAAGAGAATGTTTAGTTAAAAGAAATAGTAATGAATCTGTACTAGCGACTCTTGTGCCATTGGCTGTGCGTGGTCTTAGACAAACTTGAATAGAGTTACTATTTCCGGTGGTTCCATTGAGCCCTTAGAAGGTGAAGACTGAAAACACCAGAATGGAAGGACCAAGTCATAGAGCTTTCGAGGAATCCTAGAAGGAGACTTGTTTTCAAAATGTGGCCATGTTTTCTCTAAGTGAACCAGAAGGTGATGAATGGTGGTGTAGAACACTTAACATAATAATCTTCGGTGGAAAGAGGAGAGTCATGTGCAAAATATACCCATTCTTGGTATATCTGCATGACTTAGTCCTACATGCCCACATGACTTTAAACACTCTATTGCTGCATTGTTACTATATTTCATTCTTAGAGAGGAAAACTTCACCCTGCACTTTGAGGATTATCCCTGTTCTCTCCCTGGTGATTGAGTGCTCTGTGGGAGGTAGACTATACCAACTATGGGCCATTTAATTTCAAGATATTTTAATTTTTATTTACATTGACATTTTGTAAGGTTTTATGTGTGCATCTAATCTTATTATGGTTTAAAGTAATTACTTCCCCAAAATGATTTCTCCAAAGGAATCCTGGGAAGATATAATGATTATTCTGTCCTATTATAACCCTGATACTCTATCCCTATGTATAACTATATTAGGAGGTAATTTTAAAATCCTTACTTTTAAAAATTAGATTAATTAACTCATTTGTTTAAGAGGATTCTTGGTGGTATTTGACAAAGTATTGAAGTGAACATGAGAAGGACACCAACAGCTATGGTTCACTGACTACTATGCTCCTCAAATTGTTGATAGACATTTCATGGATATATTTCTTCAATCTTCAGAACAACCCTATTAATAGCTACATTTTATAGATCCCAGAACTGAATCATGAAAGGATTAAAATTTTGCTTTAGCACACTGTGATTGGGATGAAGGCAAGGATACTAATTCTGGTGGTTAGAACCCTGAACCTGAGCTGTGAGCTTCAGTACTATTCTGTTTGGAAACTACCAACTCTGTTTCATACTTTCCACTCAAAATTTGCTACCTGAATTTAGCAATCCTTCAGCTTCGCGTTTGTGTTTTGAGATACATGAGCAGAGAATGGCAGTCATGTTTCTTGAGCTGTATTTTAGGCTAAGTACACAAAGATGCACTTGAGCTCTCTCCCCTCACACTCAGGAGCACGTTGTCAATCAAGAGGTGCTCGTCCTCCTTACTCCTAAGGACACGGCTTCGTTTGGCTTGAAAAGAAAATCATTCTTCCGGCTGGCGCCGCGGCTCACTAGGCTAATCCTCCGCCTAGCGGCGCCGGCACACCGGGTTCTAGTCCCGGTCGGGGCACCGGATTCTGTCCCGGTTGCCCCTCTTCCAGGCCAGCTCTCTGCTGTGGCCAGGGAGTGCAGTGGAGGATGGCCCAGGTGCTTGGGCCCTGCACCCCATGGGAGACCAGGAAAAGCACCTGGCTCCTGGCTCCTGCCATCGGATCAGCGCGGTGCGCCGGCCGCAGCGCGCCGGCCGCGGAGGCCATTGGAGGGTGAACCAACGGCAAAGGAAGACCTTTCTCTCTGTCTCTCTCTCTCACTGTCCACTCTGCCTGTCAAAAATAAAAAAAAAAAAATTAAAAAAAAAAAAAGAAAATCATTCTTCCAGTGATTTAGCTAATGAAGCTTGTGCTTCAAATTATTTTTTAAAAATGTTTAAAAGATTTATTTATCTATTTGAAAGAGTTATACAGAGAGAGAAGGGGAGGCAGAAAGAGAGAGAGAGAGAGAGAGAGAAAGAGAGATTCCATCTGCTGATTCACTCTCCAATTGGCTGCAATGACCAGAGCTGTGCCAACCCAAAGCAGGGAGCTAGGAGCTTCTTCCAGGTCTCTCTCATGGGTGCGGGGGCCCAAGCACTTGGGCCATCTTCCACTGCTTTCCCAGGGCATAGCAGAAAACTGGATCAGAAGTGAAGCAGCTGGGACTAGAACTGGCACCCATATGGGATGCTGGCACTGCAGGTGGCAGCTTTACCCGCTGTGCCACAGCAGCAACCCCCTTTTTTTTTTTTTTTTTTTTTTACAAATTTAACAATAAGGTAGAACACTGAGGTTTGGCTGTGCAGCGAGAAGTAAATAATGCCAAACTCTCCTAAAGGTACTTCTGGAGAACACAATAATTCTAATCCTATGAAAGGCCATTTATTTTATAACCCCCAAATTAAGGAAGAATAAACAGTCTTTGAGTGCTCTGTGAGATGTCTCCTCCTTGCCATTTTTTTTTTATTTGACAGGCAGAGTTAGACAGTGAGAGAGAGAGACAGAGAGAAAGGTCTTCCTTCCGTTGGTTCACCCCCCAAATGGCCGCTACAGTCGGCACTGCGCCAATCCGAAGCCAGGAGCCAGGTGCCTCTTCCTGGTCTCCCATGCAGGTGCAGGGGCCCAAGCACTTGGGCCATCCTCCACTGCCTTCCTGGGCCACAGCAGAGAGCTGGACTGGAAGAGGAGCAACCAGGACTAGAACCCCGTGCCCATATGGGATGCTGGCGCCACAGGCAGAGGATTAGCCAAGTGAGCCACGGCGCCGGCCCCTCCTTGCCATTTTTAATGTTATAGAATATTATTCTTATTGACAACATTGTAACTACCTTGCTTTATCTCTTTGTCATTTCATAGTGTCTTCGTGTTCTTTTAGACACAGTGGATATTCTGACACCCCTTCACATTCCACAGTAATATACTTTGGTACATTGTGAGGCAATAATGACACCTGCCTGTTCAATGCACATTTCTACCATTAGCTGGGATAATTTTACTGGTGCAACGAGCTATATGTTAATGCATAACTTTCACCTTCATCTCTTCCATGGCTTTGTGTTTCTGTGTCATAATAAGAATGACAAGAGAGAAATTATCTATCACCATTTAATACACCATGTTATATAAAATTGATGCTGTGTCATTCATAAATGACCTGTTATTGGTAAAGATTTGTTAAGAAAGTCACTCTTTGTTGAGATTTTTAAATATTCAGTTTGTGATGAAACCTGGTGTCAGAATGAAGGCCTTTATTAGTGAATATCTTATCAACTTAAAATGTTCCTTTCTTGGAAAACTTGTTTCTCACTTTCAAAATCTAGCATATAATCCCCCTCCAAATAAAACAAATACAGTCATTTATTATATAATAGGAAAAACTTAAAATTAATTTTAAGAAAATAGTATTTTCAATAATGTTAAAATAAAGGTGCATATAAATAGCAATATGAGAAATCAGAAGTAAAACAGTGAAAATCCAATAATTTAAAAGTTAAAAAACAAACCCAAGCATGCTGTTCTTTCCCATATAACTATTTTGTGAAATAGAAAAACAATATTATAATTACACACCATAAAAATAATGCATACTCAAACTGCCAGAATAATTATGAAAGGATCTTGGTACATCTATATAAATTGAAAATGATCAAACAACAACAATGAAAAGAAAAGAACAAAAGCCATTTAAAGTCTTTGGGAAATGCCGTAGGACATACAGCAAGTGGAGTGTGTTTACTCAAGAAGATGAGCTTGACCTCTGTGAGAACAGCAGTGTACTTTGTACTGTATCTGAGCAATGACTGGCTCCCATTTCCCTTCCCCTAAAAGCTCTAATAGAGGCTGTGTAGTCAAGAAGGGAGCGCTTTCTCCCCGTAACTCCTGGTTTAGGGCTGCAGTTCTATTCCTAGAGGCAGCGTCCACCGGCACCCCTCACCTCCCCATGCAAGCAGGCATAGCCAAGAGGACAAATTCCCTTTTGACATCTGGTTCTTTCCAGTAGATTGGGATCTCTACTCCAGGCGTGGCAACTTGAGAATACTGAACTTCACTCATCCCCTGCTTCAGCTTGCTTGTACGTTATGGGATCTACTTTGAAAGTCATAAGCCTAGAAGAACAGTGGCTGTCATACTTCATCGGCAAGGGATTTCTTGCAGACTGGAAGTGTCTATCTGTGAGAATCTGGCTGCTGTCTCCACTGCCAGTGGTATATAGAGATGCTGCTCAGGAGGCGACACAGGTCCTAAGGGCTGAGAGCTCCATTGTCCTTCCTGAAGGCACTGATTTCAGTGGGGTAAAGCACAAATGAGTTCATGCCTAAGGGCAATTTTTTGAAAATTATACAGACCTTGGTGTTAAACAACTTGGAGGAGTTTGACAAGTCTATAATACTGGTAGCAACAAGAGAAATCACAGGCCACCCAGGAGATGAACAGAAAGAACCAGAGAAGGTAGAAACCTCTTGGGTACCAGTCATTCTCATGATCCAGGAGACTGGACATATATACTAGACTGCACACGGAGCAGTAATGAAGGCATAAGTGGTAGACGTGAAGGCAAATTTCAAACTGAACTATTAGAAATGCTTTAAACTGGGGACCAGCGCCATGGCTCACTTGGTTAATCCTCCACATGCGGCGCCAACATCCCATATGGGTGCCAGGTTCTAGTCCCACTTGCTCCTCTTCCAGTCCAGCTCTCTGCTCGGGCCCGGGAAAGCAGTGGAGGATGGCCCAAGTGCTTGGGCCCCTGCACCTGCATGGAAGACCAGGAAGTAGTACCTGGCTCCTGGCTTCGAATCTGTACAGCTCCGGCCATTGCTGCCACTTGGGGAGTGAACCAACGAAAGGAAGACCTTTCTCTCTGTATCTCTCTCTCTCTCACTGTCTGTAACTCTGCCTGTCAAATAAATAAATAAAATATTTTAAAAAAAGAAATGCTTTAATCTTTATTGGATCAACAACCTCTAACTGAGAAATGAGTTACTCAGGTCCAGACATGATTTCTAAAAATGTGGTTTTTATAAAGCGACTCCCCAAAGTGATCAGTTTCATTTCACAATTGATCATAATGACAGGTCTAAGAGTCAAAGGGATCACATAAACAAGACTAGTGTCTGCTAATACTAACTGATAGAATTAAAAAGGAGAGAACGATCCAACATGGGAAGTGGGATACACAGCAGGCTCATAGAATGGCAGATGTCCTAAACAGCACTCTGACCTCAGAATCAGCCCCTTAAGGCATTCAGATCTGGCCGAAGAGACCATGAGAGTATTTTGAGCATGGAAAGCCAAGACACTCTGGCAAAAAAACAAACAAAAAAAAAACACAACACCTAAATGAAAGATTTCTGAAGTGAGATCCCAGTGGAAAGAAGGGGCCATCAAAGAAGGAGGTGCCTTTCTCTGAAGGGAGGAAAGAACTTCCACTTTGACTATGACCTTGTCTAAAGAAGATTGGACTTGGAAAACTCAAAAGGCTTGCATAGCCTTGGCAGCTCATGACAAGAGCCTAGGGTGATTACTGATGCCATAAACAAGAGTGCCAATTGTTAAGTCAACAACAGGAGTCACTGTGCACTTACTCCACATGTAGGATCTCTGTCTTTAATGTGTTGTACAATGTGAATTAATGCTATAACTAGTACTGAAACAGTACTTTACACTTTGTGTTTCTGTGTGGGTGCAAACTGTTGAAATCTTTACTTAATATATGCTAATTAATCTTCTGTATATAAAGAGAATTGAAAATGAATCTTGATGTGAATGGGATGGGAGAGGGAGCGGGAGATGGGAGGGTCTCCAGTGGGAGGGAAGTTATGGGTGGGGGGGAAAGCCACTTAATCCAAAAGCTGTACTTTGGAAATTTATATTTATTAAATAAAAAATAAAATCATTATTTAAACAAAAGTCACACTCAACCCTACTGGTCTGGGAGGTGAAGAGCATTCTGGACTAGAATGGTCTAATAACTGGAAGCTTACAAAAAATCTCAATTGTAGATTTGTATTGGTAGAAGAAAGAATTGGCAAACTTGAGTGTAGACAAAGATTATATATCTGAAAATCAGAGTAAAATTAATGAGTAAAACCAAGCAGACATAAATAAAAATGTGAGATATCGTTAATCCCAGTTATGCACACAAAATGGGGAAATCAGAGATGAGAGAAAGGATAGAAAAATTGTTCAAACAACAATTACTGGAAGCTTTCTAAACCTGATCATAAAAACGTTAATGCACACACAAAGAAGCCCAACAATATCTAGTTTTAATATCTAATGTATTTGACAACAGCTGGGTTAATGAGTCAGGAGAGGAATGAGATTGTATTGGAGTAAGGAAATGATACCAGGTGGTAACACATAAGACAAGAGCATGTAAGGAACCAAAACTGGCACATAAGAAAATTGACATATAAATCATCATGATATTGTTTCTTTAAAGACAGAAGATTATAGAAAGCAAAATTATGATAATGTCATTAGGTATGTAACATACATAGACACAACATGTACAACATTAATAGCACAAAAAAAGGAAGAGAATAGAGCTACCCAGTGGTAAGATTTATGTAAGAGGATATTTTTTAAAGTTAACGGAAAATGGAATTAAAAGATAAGCGTATTGTGGCACAAAAATATTTTGAAATCCATGTACAGTTTTTAATAAAACATGAACTTTTTTGAAGACTCCTGATATGTCACTGGCAGCTTTAAAGAATCAGCACAAACTTCTAAACTTACAAAAGAGCATGGACCATTTTCCAGCACATTTTATGAATTTGGATTGCCCCAATATCAGAACCAAAATGGAAAGGCAATTACAGATCAATATGCCTTATGAATATAGACACAAACATTCTCAACAACATACTAAAAATCTGAGTCCAAAAACACATAAAAATATTGTAAACAATGACCAACTGAGTTTTATTCCAGGAATGTACATGAAAATCAATTAATGCAATTAATAGAATAAAAGACTATCAATCCCTTATCAGACATCTGCTTTGCAAATATCTTCTTCCATTCTATGCATTGATTTTTCCTCTATGTAGCATTTCCTTTACTATGCAGAAGCTTTTCAGTTTGATGCAATCTTGTCTATTTTTGCTTTTGTTGCCTATGCTTTTCATGTATATATAAAAAATATTTATCCAGACCAATGTAAAAATGCTTTTAACCTGTTTCCTTCTGTCAATTTTAAAACTTCATATCATATATATATACATATATGTGTATTTTACATATATCTATATATGTGTGTGCGACTAATATATATGCCATCCTATAGCTAGGACATTGGGTAAATCTGATATCTTTTCATATATTATATGATATACAAAGACTTTCATGACCTGTACAATAATTACTTTTGCTAGAAAGAAGCAAAACACTTCGAACAAAGGGTCACATTACATTTTTGAAAATATATTGTGAGTTTTTCAATCACCAATGTAGAGAAACAACTAAGTGTCCATTGACTGATTAATGAAAAAAGAAAATGTAGTATATGTACATATGTACGCAATGAAATATTATTCAGCTTTGAAAATGAGGGGGGTGGATGGCATTGTGTTACAGGAGGTAAGCCCCTGTTTGGACACTTTTATCCCATATTTGAGTGCTAGTTGTCCCAGTAACTCTGCTTCCAATCCAGATTCCTGCTAATGCAGGGAAGGCAGCTGATGATGACCCACGTGCTTGGGTCCTTGCTATCCATGTGGAAGACCCAGGTGTAGGTCCTGGCTCCTGATTTGGCTTTGCCCAGCCCTAGCTGTTGCAGGTATTTGGGGAGTGAACTGAAGGATGGAAAAATCTCTCTCCATCTCTCCCCTCTCCTCAGTTACTCTGCCTTTCACAAAAATAAATCTTTTTCTTTAAACATAAAGAAAGAGACTGCCATTTGACATAGAAGGCAGTAGTGAAATAAGCCACACAGACAAATACTGCATGATTCCTGCTCATATGCAGAACCAAAAACAGTCAAACTAATGGAAATAGTGAGTAGAATATTTGTTGTCAGGGGTTGAGGGTTTGGACGCACATGAAGAGATTTTGGTTAAAGAGAATATAGTTTCAATTATCCAAGAAGAATGAGCTCTGGAGATCTAATGTATGCCAAAATGTCTACAGTTAACAGTCTTATATTGTATCCTAGACATTTGTTAAAAGAGTATGTTAATTGTTCTCATCACTAAAAACATAATTCTACGGGGTGATGGATATGTTGCATTGATTTTAGCGACTACTTCCCAATATGTATGTGTTTTAGAATATGCAGTTGTACATCTTAATATCTAATTCTGTCAGTTGTATCTCCATGAAGCTGAACCAGCATAAAGGAAAGACAAGCTCAGAGTCTGAGAGGTAATCGGAGCTACACAGTGTCATCTCCCGTGCACCTGCAGCAGGGAGTGGACCTCAGGAGGCCCTGTGCTTCACCAGCAATATTGGCAGCAATGTGAACTCTGGCAAAATAGGTTAATTGGACATCAGTGCTTTCTTTGTTGACTGTGAAATCCAACCACGTCTTTCCTATACTGGACAGAACATAACTGGGAGTGTGTTTGTGGAGAATGCCAGAGTGGAGTTGCTCATTAAGGAGATCAGAGGATCCTGCAAGCAGAGGTTTAGCGTTTTGATTTGAAGAAATAAAGTGCACAATAAAAATGATCCATGGCAGTTTGGGGCAGAACATACACATTATATAAACAAAATCTCTGTTTATTTTGAATGTTATTTTATACTTTTCATTTTGCTATCGATATTTTATACTACGTGAAAGTTCAGCTGTGAAGAGGTACATGAAGCAGGAAAATGATGATATTTCATAATGAGATAACTTACATGCATCTCTCTCTTTTTTTCAGTAAGTAATTATGCCAAATGCAATGTGATCCTGGATTAGCTCTTGAAGCAGAACAGCAGGACTGGAGAAACTGGTGAAATGCGAACTCTGGAGTTAGTTAATAAGGATGCACTGATATTCGTTTCTCGGCTTGAAGAAATGTGTTATGGTAAGATGTTAACAACAGGAGAAATTTGATGATGAGAAGGCATGGAACTCTTTTTATTTTCTTTGTGCAACTTTTCTGTAAATTCCAGTCATTTCCAAATACAAAACTGATTCAAAATGTAGTTATGACTCACATATTACCTTCAGCATGTTACCATTCACTAAAATTTCCAGCTTAAGGTTGTGAAAGTATTAGAAAAGTCGAGTCCTTGAAATTTTAACAGTGGTACAGACTCAAATGTTGGTACATGGTATGAACAAGCATTCAATCTAGTCGCTGCTTATTCTAAAGAAAACTCTGGGGAGGAATTCATCACAAGTACAGTTAAATTTGATGCAGCAGGTCAATTACACATAAGCCATACAGTTGTTACTTTATAATTTGCATGAGATTCATTTTTGAACTGGAAATATATTCATGTATTCTTTTCTGCATGTTTTTCCATAATATTAATTTGTACTAATTGAATTTTAAATTTTAGCTTAGCAGTCAATGAAAGCAAAGGCAGAAAAAATATGTATACAAAATCTTCTATCACATAGTCTTTGACACTCTTTCCTAAGCAATAAGCCAGTTCTACTGTCAGGATGAAATTTCTAACCTTCATTCTTCCAGTTTATCTACTCTGGAGGTGAACAAATGCCTCATAAAACAGCCCAATGGTGCAATTATCACTTTTACTATTAGAGGGACATCAGAAAGTGCTAAAACTGTACATTAGATACAACATTTTATTGTAACTATAAACTCACAGTAGCCTTTAGATATTTGCTGCAATGTTAGTAATGATTCACACTTTCCATCTAACAGGAAATAGACGGATACCTTATACTCACATTTGATAAAGCTGGTATAAGGATATGAGTTCAAGGCAAATTGTGTGGAAGATAATGGCACATCAAACACCCAGTACCATACTTCAATAAAGTGCTGACAATTTAAAATGTTTCATGCCAAAATATGATGTTACAAGTTAAATATTACTATCTAGGATTTTCAAAGTATATCATGATGCCTGGAGCAGACTCTTAACAGGTGAGCATATGCAGCTGGCACTCCATTTTTCTCTTTGTACAAATAGCTGGCAGGGTAATTCTAGGTTACCAGATTGAAATGAACCTAAAAGAACATCATTGATATTTTCTGTATCTCTTGCATAGTTTAAATTATGAAAGTCTTATTTTGAATTCACTTTGTCTTTCTTGGAAATCTATATCCATAGCTATTTTTCTTTACTTTAGACAATGAAGAAAAACACTGAAGCAAAGGATTATTTCTTGAAAACATTAATTGCCCATTACTCTTATTGCCTTAACCAATGCACTATTTATGTGGAATCCTTTACACAATTCTTCTGTATTTAACAACTGTGTTTACATCATTCTAAGCCTATGGTGAATTTTGCATTTTTCACATAACATTAGATAATTGAAGTTTTATGTTTTCACATGGATTTTATAATTATATTATAATGAATAAGTAATATTACAGTAAGTGTGTTACTATGCTAGAATTGATTGAAGCTTTCATCCGCTGTGGAACATTTCAATTTCTTTTAGAGTTCTTCATTGCATATAATTTGCAGTTGGCATATTTATGTGACTTTTTGAGCAATTTATTTCAGAATAGTTTTAAGTTATGAAACAAAAATTGTTTGAGAGTAATGCAAACAGTTCCATATACTCCTTACCATGTCTCTCCTATTAACATATCATATTAGTATATTTGTCACAACTAATGAACCACACCCAGTTTCACCTAATTTGTTTTATCAAAACTCCAATCCTTCCTAACCCTAGGGTCCCTAGTAATCAACATTCTGTGAAATATCTTTTTTTGTATAATTACTATCTTCATGTAAATTTCCTAGAAGTGATATCATTGCTTTAAAACTTTGGCTATACCATTATTCTTGAAATACATTTTAAATCATTTTGTAATATTTCTCATTTAGCTATGCCATTTACAAGCATAAACATTTATTGAAACATGCCATATGTGTTAACAGGACTAATGGTTTTGTTATGGTCCCATCAGATATTATTTGCACAGAGAAGTTGGAAATGTTCATTTATGTTTTTGCTGTAGAAAAAAGTATCTTGTAATTTATTTTAATTTTATTTTAAGGACAGATTGTATCTACCTAGGATACGAGCAGTATTTTGTTTTGGCCTTTACAGATTCTAAAATTGTATTACCTAGTTGCATTTTTGATATAAGTATTTCATAATGTAAATTTTCCTACATAAGTTTAGTTGATATGATTTCCCTTGTTTTGTTTAGGAGAAATATAAATTAATTCAGAAGTTTGTAACAGACCCGGTCAAATATCCATTTATTTCTCTCTTTGTTTTATTAAAAATGACATCTAAAGGATTTTTGTGCCAATAATATTTTTATTTGGTAATGAAAAGTTGCATAATGACATAGTGAGCAATAATAGTCACATAATTGCTTGTTGAATCATTTCAATTAAAGTGGATTATAACCATAAAACATAAAAAGTAGTCTTCTTAGTCTCTGTGAAAGCAATTATAGAAACTGTGAGTGTTTGATGAGTCTGATCCTTGAAATTGTAATGGTTACATTTGCTTCCATTATTGTTAGATAATCATACATTGATACCAATTAATGATCTGTGAATGATACAATTTAGAAAAATGACCAAATCACCCAAATAAAGTGATCTGTTATAGTTAGCGTAGTACAGTCATGCATGGACTTTTGAAGTGTGCTTACTTTCATTTAGCTGACTTTCTCCTTTATGGATGTCCCATATTAATTGGGTTGACCTTAATCACAGAGACAACAATGAGGATGCAGGTGAATTTTTATATCACTTTGCTGTATCAAGCTGGGTATTATAGAAGATATCACTAAACAATTCACTTGAGTAAAAATTTGCGAATTTAAATATTCTATTCACAAATAAGAAATAAGAGTTTTGCAAAACTAGTTAGTTATAGGAAAAATGGGAATGGGTGAAAGCTCACAATTTCTTGGTAAATACACACAAAAAATTAGTTTTCCTTGTCAAATGATTTTAAGGCTTTGTCCAGATGTAATTGGACTACTACCTGAGTTTTCAGAAAGTTGCTCTTATCCTCAGAGGTCACTTATGCAGTCACTAATTGTGTTTCTTTGCTTAATTTTTCAGTGAGATTAAGGGCATACAAATGTTAGTCCCAAGGTATTTCTCCTCTACTTTTCTATATTGGAGAGAATTTCTGGGATGGGCATGAAGATTTGGCATTTCCCGGTGAAGCCAAACCACTTCTTGCCAGGAAATTAATCTAATGAAAGTTGGAAGAAATCCACCTGAACTCAATTTTCTTTGTATATAGCAGTTATACCTGTACTGAAATTTCTTTGCATAAAGAATTATGTGCCAAAAGCAACTAAAACTTCAGAAGTAATTTGAGATTCAACAGTACAGAAATTGCTTGGCAACCACTATTTTCTGTAGAGTCCCTGAGCTCCCTATCTGTCTGTCTGTCTGTCTATCTATCTATCTAATATTTCTATCTGTGAAACATGGTTTCACAAGTAGAACCAAAGACAAATCACAATCAAAGCAATGACTGCTAAGAGTTGGAAGTAGTCCAGTCAAAAGTTAAATAGTTGGCACAAGCATCATGGCAACAGTTTTTTTGGACACTCAAGACTTTTGTACTTAACTTTTTGGAGGGCCAAAGAGTGAGAACATCAATTTATTAGGAGAGTGTTTAGAGAAAGCTAGTCAAACTTTAGTTTAAAAAAGTCTGAAAAATCTTCACTAGAGAGTCTTCCTTCACCATGACGGTGTTCCTGCTCACTCATCAAGCAAAGAAAATTTTTGCAAAAGTTTCACTGGGAGATTGTTAGGCATACACATCATTGTCTTGATTTAGCTCATTCTGACTTCTTCCCCTTAATCTTAAAAAAGGGTCTTTAAACTCTTAATAATGCAAAAAAGACTGTATTGACATGGTTAACTTCTCAGTATACTGAGTTCTTAAGGGAAACAGTTAATGGCTGGTATTTTTGTTTACAAATGTGTCTTCATCTTGATGGAGCTTAGGCAGAGAAATAAAGTTTATAGGATTTTATTTGTGTCTTTAATTCCATTTTAGTCACAAGCTTGTATAAAATTTTATTTTTTTTTTTTTGTTTTTGAGGTGGAGAGAGAGAGAGGTGTGTGTGTGTGTGTGTGTGTGTGTATGCATGTGTGTATCAGAGAGAAAGAGAGAGAGAGAGAATGAATGAATGCTGTTTTACTCCCCAAATGCTCAGGCGCAAGGAATCCAGACCAATCCAGTCTCCTACATGGGTGGCACCCAATAACTTCAGTTACCACCTGCTGTCTCTTAAGGTGAGCATTATATGCAAGTTGGAATTTGGAGCATAGCTAGGTCTCAAACACAGGCATAGCAATATGGGATGTGTGTGTTGCAAACAGTGTCCTATTCACTGCCAGATGCATGCCTCTATAATGATTTTTCTGAGGTCTTCTCACACAGTATCGCATGCTTTCCTCAGCCCAAGCTCAGATGTTTAGCCTCTATTAATCCTGTTTTATTGATGAGGATATTTAACTGAATAGATCAGAGTCACATGGCTTTAGGAGATGAGATAGAAGTTGCAGTCCCGAAAACTTATGCCAGCTACCACGCTGCCAGTATACTAAATGGCAGAACCATTAAGACTGGTAAAAAGAAATACATAAGCACTAAAGAAGTGATTTTCTTTTTTTTTTTTTTTTTCTTTTTTTTTTTTTTTTTTTTTTTTTGACAGGCAGAGTGGACAGTGAGAGAGAGAGACAGAGAGAGAAAGGTCTTCCTTTGCCGCTGGTTCACCCTCCAATGGCCGCCGCTGCAGCCGGCGCACCGCGCTGATCCTGGCAGGAGCCAGGAGCCAGGTGCTTTTCCTGGTCTCCCATGGGGTGCAGGGCCCAAGCACCTGGGCCATCCTCCACTGCACTCCCTGGCCATAGCAGAGAGCTGGCCTGGAAGAGGGGCAACCGGGACAGAATCCGGCGCCCCAACCGGGACTAGAACCCGGTGTGCCGGCGCCGCAAGGTGGAGGATTAGCCTATTGAGCCACGGCGCCGGCCCAAGAAGTGATTTTCTTGATATATGACAGATGACTTTATATAATACATAAACCTGTGTATATTTGGTAGTAGGTAGCTGGTTAAAGAAAGAGGAAACAGATTTAAAAGTGCTGTTACATCAACAGTGAAATGCTTAATGATTCAGTTTTTAAAAATTAGGTAAGATTTGATTAGCTGTTTCTCCAGAGGAGATACACAAATGACCAGTAATCATATGAATATGTGATTAATATAATTAGTCATTAGGTAAATGTAACTCAAAACCCAGTGAGGTTTTACTTGGTAACTCCTAGAATGGTTATAAGGAAAGAGACAGACAATAACATGTGCTGGCAAAGACAAAGAGAATTGGAATCTTCATGCATTGTTAGCAGGAAGATAAAATAGTACTGTCACTTTGAAAACTGCTTGGCATTTTCTCAAAAGATTAAACTTAGAGTCAACACATGACCTAGTAATTTCACTCCTAGTTATGTCTCAAGATAAGTAAAAATGTATTGTCCACAGAGAAACTTGTAAATGATGTTCACAGCAGTATTATTTATAATGGCCCCAAAGTGCGAGCAGTCAAGTTACATGAATTGATAAATGAATACTAAGTGTGGTATATACACATAATGGAATGCTGTTCAACTACCAAAAGGAATGCAGTACTTAAACGTGATCCAACATGGATCAATGTTGTCAACATTGTGTAAAAGAACTGAGCCAGAAACAAAGGCCCATTTGTTATTACATTTACTTAAAATTCATAGTATGTGAATCCACAGAGATAGATAATAGACTGAGGAAAGGGGACTGGCCAATAACGGTAATGAGTAGTTTTCTTTTTGATATGGTGAAAATATTCTGAAACTAGATAATTGTGACAGTTGCATCATTTTGTGAACATACAGAAAACACTGAATTGCTTTATTGGAAAGGTGAATTTTATGTTATATGAATTATGTCTCATAAAATAGTAAATTGGTTGGTGAAAATGTTTAAGTATAGTCAAAATTTTTGCCATCCCATTGTCTAGTTACAAAGATTCTGCATTCAAAAAACTATAGATCATAATTTGGAAACCAATGGTGTCAGGCTCTACCAAAAATGAAAATCAAAGCAAAACACCATTGACAAAAAACAAAAAAACAATGTGTTACAACATTTTATCTCTGTTTTGTAGGGCATAGATACAAAATGGAATCAGTGTGACAAAAAACAATGTCAAAAACATCAATATTCCTAAGGAATGTGAAATGTATGCTGACGGCAATTGTCAACCATCATCAGCTTTTGCGAGAGGGAATCAATAATTTCAATAGTGTTTCAGGAGTTGAGCTCTAGGGATAGAACTGTGGTCAGATGCTGTTAGGGTAAGGACAGATGCAGTAAGACCTGTTAGGAAGTCTTCGGTGATGGTTCCGAGACTTTGGAGATGGTGGTAGAGGGAAGTTTAGATTACTCTGCTGTGGGTGATCCTGTTCCTGGCTGGGACACTGCCTGTCCAGCCCAGGCAAGAGGTTCAGACGGCATGGCACACCATGCCTCCCAGGAAGGACCCTACGACCTGACTGCTGGCAAGGGGCAGGAGCCCCAGGCACACTTCCCTCACTCCTGCTTCCTGTTGAAGAGTCTTGTAATTGTTGATCAGGTAAACAGCTCCCGGGTGTGGTATAGACCCATAGGGACCACCTGGAAGGCTACATAGGCTATGTGACCTTCAAGCTGATTGGAGAAGCATGTTGGCTCCATCCTGTAGAATCAGTGTTGCCCTGAACTACCTATGCCCCCTCTGCCTGCCCTTTAAAAGCTTATGCTTGTTAGCAAGTGGACATGTTCACTGAAACTTGTCTCTGGTGCTTCTTGTCGAAGAACGCTATCGCCCCACCATCCTGATGGTGTGAGCCTCCCAGGCAGAGCCTGCAATCTCGCAGTATATTCCACAGGATTTAGAGATCAGAAGTGTGGAGAAAGAAGGTTCAGATCCTTCTTTGTATTGCTTTGGTGATTGGGTGTGCCATTGTTCAAAGAAAGTGCCATCCTTTGGTAATGCTTTTTTTTTTTATTTTTATTTAATTTTTTTTGACAGAGTGGACAGTGAGCGAGAGATACAGAGAGAAAGGTCTTCCTTTACCGTTGGTTCACCCCCCAATGGCCGCCGCGGCCGGCGTGCTGCGGCCAGCGCACCTCGCTGATCCGATGGCAGGAGCCAGGTGCTTCTCCTGGTCTCCCATGGGGTGCAGGGCCCAAGCACTTGGGCCATCCTCCACTGCACTCCCTGGCCACAGCAGAGAGCTGGCCTGGAAGAGGGGCAACCGGGACAGAATCCGGCTCCCCGACTGGGACTAGAACCCCGTGTGCCGGCGCCACAAGGCAGAGGATTAGCCTGTTGAGCCGCGGCGCCGGCCTGGTAATGCTTTTACAGACGACTCTTACGAACTAATAGTAGTTACATTCCAGACTAACAGGCCCTGAAATATGTCTACTCCTTTGATATCATAGATACTAATTTCATTCGGGTTCACTGATTTTGCAGACCCCATTATAAAGTCTTATTCAGGGGTCGGTGCTGTAGTGTGGTGGATAAAACTGCTGCCTGCAGTGCCTGCATGCTATATGGGTGCCAGTTCAAGTACCAGCTGATTCACTTGTGATCCAGCTCCCTGCAAATGTACCTGGGAAAGCAATGGAGGATGGCCCAACTCCTTGGGGCTCTGCAGCTATATGGAGACCTGGAAGAAGCTCCTGGCTCCTGGCTTCAGCCCTGGCTGGGCCTTAGCTGTTGCAGCATCTGGGGAATGAACCAGTGAATGGAAGCCCCCTCTCCCTCTCCATCCCTCCACCCCTCTCTCTCTCTTTGTAACTCTTTCAAATAAATAAATCTCTTTTTTTAAAAGGAAGAAAGCAAGAATGACACAAGAGGGACCTTCCAAGCAGACAAGCTTGAGACACAGGTCAAGCCATTGTTTGAGACCTCATAAATCTCTTCCCAGTAAACCCTCCTGCACAACAACCATCCCGGGAGAAAGCCACCTTCAAAAACTGACATGATTCCATCTGTGTTTCCAAAATATTAGCAGAATATTAGCAATCTAACTTTCTTTAAAAAATAAATAAATCTTCTTTTAAAACTCTTATTCAACAGACACCCTAGGGGATAACAATAAAAAAGGACTTGGCTTGACTTTATTTAGTGGACCCTCCAATTAAATGGAAAATAATGCAAGTCCACTGTGTAATATGTAATGGATTCCCTTTTCAGAATAGAGATGTGGGTATTTCTTTCATTTCTATATCAAATACTCACTATTCATAATGGTCTATTATTGTTAAGTGTCTGTCAAAATACAGCACATAAAGACTTTTGGTCTATAATGTTTCCTGAAAAGAAAAAAGGGGTATAAATTTATAAGTTCAAACTAGGGGTTTAAATATAGAGGTATACATGTCAGGGACCAAAACATGGATTATAATGCAGAACACCCTATTCTGTCTTCTTTCAAAGCTCTTTTATTAATGTCTTTTATTTTTGTGTACTTCTCAGCATTTGAAAACTAAATTACAGAATCCCCGTAGTCTAATCTTTGTCTTTGACCTTGATAAAATGTTGGGTTTGGGAAATGAAGTGAGCCACTATTTAGGAGTCAGAATCAAGTCTTGGATTCATTGCCATCTTCACAGAAAAATTTCACTTGACATTGAGGGAAGAGGCCTCCAAGGGACTTTCAGGAAGAAACCTACCCAAGGTATAGGCATTGGACAGAATGTGCATGTCATATTTGTGACCAAGTAACTAATCTAGGCAGTTAGGAACAGGGATTCATATTTGTGGAGCAGTGGGATATTGGGATGTAAAGTAGATCAGTACAGAGAGAAAAAAATTGAATAAAAGTTTGACTTCCAAGATGAGTGTAGTTCCTTGTTACTAATTAAATAGAGACAATAACAAAAATCTAAGGATTTTAAGAAGTAGAGTTTGCTTGTCTTCTCAAAAATATTAGGTATATGTTGCCTGTAAGAAAGATAACCCTACCGTTCGACCCAGCCATCCCACTCCTTGGAATTTACCCAAAGGAATTTAAATTGGCAAACAAAAAAGCGGTCTGCACCCTAATGTTTATTGTAGCTCAATTCACAATAGCTAAGACCTGGAACCAACCTAAATGCCCATCAACGGTAGACTGGATAAATAAATTATGGGATATGTACTCTTTAGAATACTATACCGCAGTAAGAAACAACGAAATCCAGTCATTTGCAACAAAATGGAGGAATCTGGAACACATCATGCTGAGTGAAATAAGCCAGTCCCAAAGGGACAAATACCATATGTTCTCCCTGATTGGTGACAACTGACTGAACACCAAAAAGGAAACCTCCTGAAGTGAAATAGACACTATGGGAAACGGTGACTTGATCAGCATAGCCCTGACTGTTAATGAACAACTTAATACATTATCCCTCTTAGTAGTTTTTTTGTCTGTTCTACTTAATATGACTGGTTTAATTCTGTAATTAATACACAGTTATTCTTAAGTGTTAAAAATTAACTGAAATGTGATCCCTGTTAAACATAAGAGTGGGAATAAGAGAGGGAAGAGATGTATAATTTGGGACATGCTCAAGCTGACTTGCCCCAAATGGTAAAGTTAAAAACATACCAGGGGATTCCAATTCAATCCCATCAAGGTGGCATGTACCAATGCCATCTCACTATTCCAAGTGATCAATTTCTGTTCACAATTGATCATAATGAAAGGACTAAGAGTCAAAGGGAGCACATAAACAAGTCTAGTACCTGCTAACACTAACCGATGGAATAAATAAAGGGGAGAGTGATCCAACATGGGAAGTGAGATACTCAGCAGACTCATAGAATGGCAGATGTCCTAAACAGCACTCTGGCCTCAGAATCAGCCCTAAAGACATTCGGATCTGGCTGAAAAGCCCATGAGAGTATTTCAGGCATGGAAAGCCAAGACACTCTGGCAAAAGATCTCTGCGAGTGAGATCCCAGTGGAAAGAACAGGTCTTCAAAGAAGGAGGTACCTTTCTCTGAAGGGAGGAGAGAACCTCCACTTTGACTATGACCTTGTCTAAACAAGATAAGAATTGGAGAACTCAGAGGGCTTCCATAGCCTTGGAAACTCATGACTGGAGCATAGGGAGACTACTGATGCCATAGACAGGAGTATCAATTGGTAAAGTCAACAACAGGAGTCACTGTGCACTTACTCCTCATGTAGGATCTCTGTCTTTAATGTGCTGTGTATTGAGATTTAATGCTATAACGAGTACTCAAACAATATATTTCACTTTGTGTTTCTATGAGGGTGCAAACTGTTGAAATCTTTACTTAATGTATACTAAACTGATCCTCTGTAAAAAAAAAAAAAAAAGAAAGAAAAAAAAAATAGAAATTATCAACTCCCAACTTGACTCTCACTGGGATTAAACATGACAATAGGTCTGATCTGATTTCATCTCCATTGAAAAAAAAATCATCTATTATTTTTCACTTTATGTTTCTGTGTGAGAGCAAACTGTTGAAATCCTTACTTAATGTATACTAAGCTGATCTTCTGTATATTAAGATAATCGAAAATGAATCTTGATGTGAATGGAAGGGGAGAGGGAGTGGGAAAGGGGAGGGTAGTGGGTGGGAGGGACGGTATGTAGGGGAAGCCATTGTAATCCATAAATCGTACTTTGGAAATTTATATTCATTAAATAAAAGTTAAAAAAAAAAGAAACTCAGTCTTTAATGATGTAGAGACAGAGATTGTTAACTTATTAATAGAATTTGGAAATGGAGGAGATGGAGGTGGGGGATATTCACAGGAATTGGCTTTCAAAGATGTTCTATTGGTAATTTTTATCCATATATACTGGGTAATCCTTCCCCTGGCAGGAAGTCTGACCATGAGGGAAACGTTTTGTGTACAGAAATACAGTAATTGATGCAGGTAATTTGATATTATTTGGTACAAAATCAAGAATGAAGTAAAAGTTAAAACAAAAAGAAAATCCTTGATGTACCTAAAACTAGCTGTGTTCAGATTTCTTTGTATTTGCCAGAAGATAGAGAAACATCAAGGACAAAGGCTTAATGAGTTGCCCTCAAAGATCCACGATGCATATTGACTTGTGTTATGCTCATAAATGAGAAAGAGAGGAGCCATTTGCAAAAGTAAGGTGCTGTAAATATGCCTCTGGTTGAACAGGAGGAAAATAATGCAGGCCCTCTGTTTGTTACAGGCCTATGGCTAACAACACAGTTCTCACCCATCCACTGGGTGACATAATCTGGTAAATTGATGACATTCATTTAATGGACCATGCAAAAGGTAAATTGCCATTTCAGATAATGCTACATGAATAAAATGAAGGAAAATGAACTGCCTCTTACTTAGCAACATTCCACTTCTTATCCCTTCTCCATAATTCTAGAAGTTTCTCTGTTCCTCTGAATTCTGGAAATGAGAGAAGATTAAACTACTCTATAAACATTTAAAGAGGCATTGGGACAAGCAAGGGAAATCAAAGAAAAGGGGGAAGGACACGAGTATGTTTCATTTCATAGCTGGACCTGGTCATTACAGTCATGGGCAATCCTGATGGAGTCCTGAGGCAATGACCTATATTGAATAAATCTCCTATTTTAAAAACTCTGCTTGCAGGAAGTTAGGAAAAGAGGGAAATAAAATTTACCTCCAATCCTTCCACCTCTACAACCCGCTTCCACCTCTACAACCC
The DNA here is from genome assembly GCF_051225735.1 of Oryctolagus cuniculus. Taxonomy (NCBI): domain Eukaryota; kingdom Metazoa; phylum Chordata; class Mammalia; order Lagomorpha; family Leporidae; genus Oryctolagus; species Oryctolagus cuniculus. Next base: position 17,682,733 of record NC_142876.1, read on the forward strand.
GTTTTGTTTTCAATAATTATCTTGTGTGTTTGCATGTATGTGTTTATAGCAAACTCATGTGAGGCATCTTCTTTTATAAACTGGCTTTTGAATTTTTCATCACTTATTTTTTAAATATATTTATTTGAAAGATAGAGTGACAGAGACCAGAGTAGGTAGGGGTTGAGGGCAGAGAGAGAGAGAAAGAGAGAGATTGAGATTGAGAAATCTTGAGTCCCATGGGTTTACTCCCCAAATGTTTGCAACAGCCAGAGCTGGGCCAGGCCTAAGCCAGGAGCCAGGCACTTCATCCTGGTCTCTCATATGAATGGCAGAGGATCCAATAGTTGGGCCATCTTTCACTTCCTTCCCAGTCATATTTGAAGGAAGAGGGGTGGGAGACAGAGTAGCTAGGACTCAAGCCAGCATTCTGATATAGGATGCCAACATCACAAGCAGTGGCTTATTACTGGCTTTCATTCTTAGAGTATTTAAAATGTAGTGTGTAAATTGACATGTTGAAATTCGATGATTGTTTACTACTGGTCTCTATTGTTGAGGAAGTGTTTTTTTCCCTCATACTATTTGTTGAACTGTTTACTTACTGTATGTCAAGTTAATTTTAAGAGTATAAAATAAACTAAAATTATATCCTTGTAAAAATTAAGAGTGGGAATAAGAGAGAGAGGAGGAACAGTGTTGGAACATGGGCAGAAGGGAGGATAGGGTGGGAAGTATCACTATGTTCCTAAATTTGTGTATATGACAGGCGTGAAATTTGCATACCTTAAATAAAATCTAAAAAATTTTTAAATTTATTTCAAAGGTAGAAAGAGAGAGATTGATTTTTTCTGCCTACTGATTCACTCCCCAAATGTGCACAACAGCCAGAGCTGGGTCCTAGAAGTCAGAAGCCTGAAACCTTACCTGAGCCTCCAACAAGGGAAAAAGAGACCCAAGTCCTGGAACCACCAGCTGCAGCCTTCCAGGGTGCACATAAGCAGAAAGCTGGAATCTCAAATGGAGCCAGGACATGATATCCAATATGGGATGCAGACATCCCAAGCAGTGCCTAATATTCCATATTATTAATTTTTAAAATAGACCGCATTTTAGAGAAATGTGAGATTTGCAGCAAAATTTAATGGAAAGTGTAAAGAGTTCCTTAAGCTTCCTGCTTCCTGCACAGCCTTCCTAAAAAGAATGGTACTTTTCCACTTTTTTTAATAAAAAACTTTTTATTTTTATGCCAAAGAAAGATATTTGATGTAGTTATTTAAAAGAATAATTGCATTTAGCACTGTATACTATATAACTCAGGCATTTGAAATATACTCTTGCTCACAGAGATACTGAATAACATGAAGACAATGTTATGAGTTAATGTCAGAAATGGAATCAATGCTGAAAAACCTTTCATGTTTATTGTTTCTCATTTTGTTTCCTTGGTCTCCTTTTCTTGCCGTGTTGTTGTAACCCACTTAACTATGAGAACTTTAATTTCTACAGTTATCACGATCCATTCTGTTTCCCAATATGTTTTTTTACTCTTGTCATTGTTTTCAGTTGTCTCTAAATAACTGAAGGACTTGGTTTAATTTGCATTCTTTGCAATATAGTCATTTTTTAAAGATTTATTTATTTATTTGAAAGTTAGAATTACACAGAGAGAGAGAAGGAGAGGCAGAGAGAGAGAGAAAGATCTTCCATCTGCTGGTTCACTCCCCAGTAGGCCGCAATGGTTGGAGCTGCACTGAACCCAAGCCAGGAGTCAGGAGCTTCTGGGTCTCCCATGTGGGTACATGGGCCCAAGCACTTGAGCCATCTTATACTGCTTTCCTACGTCATAGCAGAGGGCTGGATTGGCTGTGGAGCAGCTGGGACTTGAACTGGTGCCCATATAGGATGCCAGCATTGCAGGCCACAGCTTTACCCACTATGCCACTGTGCTGGCCCTGACATATTCATTATTATGTGTGTATGTTTTCAGAAGTTTTTAAAAACACCAATAATATAAACTTATTTATGTACAGTTTCAATTACACACAGATATATGTACATGCAAAAGATGAAGATTTGAAAAAGTTTATGAGGAAATGGTTTTTAAAGACACCATGTGATTTCATTTGTCTATATGTGTCCTTTCCAATTTTATCCACAAGCCGCTCTAGGAAACCTGATGCTTGGGTCATAACTCTTGGCAAATTAAATCTGAAGTTCTAAAGGTGAGACATGGGCATCAATATGATTCTAATGAGCAGTCAATTTTGGGAACCACTGGGCTCAGACAACTGATCCTTCTAATAAAACGAAAGTTACCACCAGGTCCAGATTCCAGAGCCTTAGAAAGGAATCCATAGAGAATCTCCATGTGCAGAGAAGCTGTTATACTCTTACAGCATCCTCAGCTTAGCTTTACACTCTTCATGTCTCCCCTGGCTTTCACAGTTTGCAAATTTGGGGTCTTTTACTCAGTTATCCAGGGATCTGAGCCCAGGCAAACATCTCAATCTTTCTTCTAAAGTACATATTTGTTTTGCCCAGCTTACAAATCCTCTGTTGATAGATATTTAAATTCCCACCCACTCCTTGACATTTCTCCTCCTTAATCCTGATCTGGCAGTGACAGCAGAAGCCGAATCTACTTTTCTACATGGCTGACATATGATGTGTAGTAGGTGGTCAAAAGCAATGTTTTAGAGAGATGAACTTCACGCATACACACACAGCCATTACTAAGAATATTCCTACCAGGGTGCTCTCTAGCAGTATCTGCTTATTTCAATTATGCATACTCAAACAGTTAGGGCCTCATATATTATACCAATTTATCCTTCCCTGAAACAAAGTCTTCAAAAATACTCCGCTCTACTCCATGCCCATTTTCTTTCAAACACACACAATCTATTAATCACAGTCCTGTGTTGCACCGAATTCCACCTGGAGCTGTCATTCATTGCATCAACTACAACAACGTGAGAGCCTTAGCTTGTGTTCCTCTCATTTCCCCAACATTTCATACATAATCCATGGGTAATTCTATGGTGCATTTTTTTTTATCACTGAATGTATTCCCTGATCAGGAAGTAGCAATCACAGAATAATAAGTGTAATCACATCAAGGAGGGCTTTGTTGCTCTGTCTGTGGAGTCTGCACCTGCTCCAAATCTGGAAATGCTTTCAGGTTGTCAACTATCAGTTGTCAGTGACTCCCAGTGAAGCTGCACTGGAAACAGAATTAATGCACTCTCCTTGAAAAGTTGTCTCAATCGGCGTGTCCAAAGTTATCCCTTATTATCTTATTAGTGGTGGGGGAGGGGTGGAGGATATCTACTACGTTACAGAAATACAAAAACAAAAATAGGAGTTTATATGCATTTTTTCTAATTACAGAATAATTATTTTGTTGAGCGAGGGCTGTTTAAAGAAGTAACTTGTATATTTTCTGTGTCTTTCTGAGTCACTTGATGTCAATATGCTGAAATAATTGAAATATGAAATCCTTAAAGAACCTGTCAGAGTGAATGAATAGTGGCTTGATGGCTTTCTTTTGGCATTGTTGGAGAATTCTTTGTACAAAAATGTTTAAAACATGCCAGTTTTAAAATAATCATTTGTTTGGAATGGAGGGAGGGAGGGAGGGAGGGAGAGAGAGATATGAAGACAGAGAGCTCCTATATGATGGTTCACTCCTTGATGCCCAGTATGGCAGGGATTGGGACTGGGTCAAAATCGAGAGCATGAACTGTTGACAAATGTGTGTGTATGTATCTGGGAGGGGAACAGATGCATATTGTGTCACTATAAACATGTTTAAGGTGGGGCCAGCACTGTGGCAGAGCAGATTAAGCTGCCACCTTGCAGCCCCGGCATCCCATATGGGTGCCAGTTGGATTCCTGGCTGTTCCACTTCTGATCCAGCTCCCTGCTAATGTGCCTGGAAAGCAGTGGAAGTTGGCGCAAGTGCTTGGACTTCTGCACCCACTTTGGAGACTCAGAGGAAGCTCCTGGCTCCTGGTTTTGGTCTGATCCAGCTCTGGAGTGAAGCAGCGGGTGGAAGATCTCTCGCTCTAGCTCTCCCTCTCTCTGTAGCTCTGCCTTTCAAATTAAAAAAAAAAAAAAATACATGTATATTTAAAGAGAGAAGTGGGAATTTATTTCCTGGAAGACTCCTATTTAAAAAAGAGTCCAATGTCTCTTGAAATGTGAAGGCAAGAATTAGTAAAGATTTTAAAGTAAAACTCAAACAAGGAGAAGTGAAGAAAACAACTGCATTGAAAACTTAGACACACTCCTGAATTCTCATTTTATTGAAAGACATAGAGAATACTGTCAGAAAAGGACCTTGCTGAAAATGTTATTTACATATTATCTTTGTTTATCTCCAAGGTGTCCCACAAAACTCTTTTTTAAAATTTTTTAAAGATTTATTCATTTATTTGAAAGACAGAGTTACAGCAAGGCAGAGACAGAGAGAGCAAGAGGTCTTCCATCCAGTGGTTCACTCCCCAGATGGCCACAATGGGCAGAGTTGTGCTGATACAAAGCCAGGAGCCAGGAGTTTCTTATGGGTCTCCCATGCAGGTGCAGGGGACCAGGGACTTGGGCCATCTTCTACTGCTTTCCTAGGCCACTGCAGAGAGCTGGATTGGAAGTGGGGCTGCTGGGACTTGAACTGGCACCCATATGGGATGCCAGCACTGCAGACAGTGGCTTTACCGGCTATGCCAGGGCGCTGCCCTCCCACAGAACTCTTATGGATGAAAGCTATTAAGAGCTAGGAACTCAATCCAGATCTCCTATATGGGTGGCAGGGATTCATCTACTTGAGTCATCATGATGCCTCTCAAGATTTGTATTAGCAGGAAGCTGGAGTTAGGAGCCAGAGCTAGGAATTGTACTCAGGTACTGTGATGTGGATAAATATATCCAAATGGCATCAAGCACCAGGCTAAATGCCCATATCAGATAACTCTTAAATCACACAATTCAGATATATCCTCAAAAAATAAGTTATGGTATTGTTCTACAATGAGGTTACTATCCAGGTGAAAACATAAGATATGTTTCCTATGAAAACTTGAATAAGAAACTTCTCATGCCATTCCATGCGAAGAAGTCTATTAAATTGTTATTTAGTGTGTCTTTAAAACCCATTTAACCCAGTCAATGAGACACTACCTTGTATTCTGAAAACATATTATTATTTTACAAACCTCATTCATTTGAAATATATTAACATTGGTTTTTACTTAAGTTAAACAGAGATTTAAAATTTGTAAAATGGCTATCTGATCAGCACACTGGTGAATGAGAGGGTTATAGGAATTTCAGAGAAAAGAATTTCTGATTTTTTTTTCATGCTCTGGCTGATCCTCTTCCCCTCATTGTGCCTACTTGCTTTTTCCTTCACAAAAGCTGCTATTCAGATTAATGGGAACTCTTCACAGAGGAGACACACAAGGGGCGAAGAACTGAAAGAGAACAGGGTTGATGAGGAGCAATCAGGAATCCTGCATAATTAAATGACACTTTGCTGGCTTCAGCTGAGGCATTTGAAATGATTTTAATGGACATTAGCGGTCCTTGATGAGATCTTAGTCAGCTGTGACATTATCCTTAAAGGAAGTCTGCAGTGTCTGGAGAAATACCATTTCAGAGAGCAGACTGAGCTGCAACTACGATAATTTCTTTGAGAGCAGTCAGATTGACTGTTCTCTTTAAATGGCGAATCTGGGATTCTTGATCATGGGATTGAACGTCTTATAATGCTACAATATACTAGGCTGATTTTCTGAGTTTAAGGCATCAGAAGTAAGCTTTTACGATAATCTTATGGTTAACAATTATTTATTGGTTATTTACAATTAGCTGTAACACAAATTAATTCACTGTTACTTGCAAATATTTCATGCTTTATTGGTCATAAACGAATGCCAATAAAGTAATCAATAAGAAATTATTCAAAAGTTGGAAATGGAATTTGTTCTCTGCCTGTGTAAATTTGAATTGGTTATGTTGTCTACCAGTTGTCATCATGTTAAAACAAATGAGTGTGCTGACCAGAAATAATAAACATCTGACATTTTTTTTCGCTCTGTCTTATCTGTTTTCTGCTTTTTTAAAATAATAAATATGTATGCTTTGCTCAAAATATCTCCTCTACATTTGTTGTATATATGTATATATACTGTGTATGGGATAAATATCATACTTTGATTAATAAGTGATTATAAAAATCTAGCAAAACAGGAGTTTTCAAAGAACAAAGTTTTATGCCATATATACATATAGGTTTCTAAGAAAATTAGGACCAGAACTATACCTATAACCTGAAATGTGATTTTTCATTTAAAAATCACCTTAACAGGGTGGTATATACAAATTCATATCACTCTTTTTAAATAGCTGCATAGTACATCATTGTATGATTATATTATGTTGTATTAATTTGATATCATTGGGTAGACATCAGGTTGCTTTTTAATTTATTTTTTATTTACTAAATATAAATTTTCAAAGTACAGTTAATGGATTACAATGGCTTCCCCCCCATAATTTCCCTCCCACTCACACCCCTCCCATCTCCCGCTCCCTCTCCCATTCCATTCACATCAAGATTCATTTTCAATTCTCTTTATATACAGAAGATCAATTCAGTATATATTAAGTAAAGATTTCATCAGTTTGCACCCACACAGAAACATAAAGTGTAAAATACTGTTTCAGTACTTGTTATAGCATTACTTCACACTGGACAACACATTAAGGACAGATCCCACATGAGAAGTAAGTACACAGTGACTCTTGTTGTTGACTTAACAATTTGACACTCTTGTTTATGGAGTCAGTAATCTCCCTAGGCTCTAGTCATGAGTAGCCTAGGCTATGGAAGCCTTTTGAGTTCACCGACTTCAATTTTATTCCAACAGGGTAATAGTCAAAGTGGAAGTTCTCTCCTCCCTTCAGAGAAAGGTACCTCCTTCTTTGATGGCCCCGTTCTTTCCACTGGGATCTCACTCGAAAACATCTTTCACTTAGGTCTTCTTCTTCTTTTTTTTTTTTTTTCCCCAGAGTGTCTTGGCTTTCCATGCCTAAAATACTCTCATGGGCTCTTCGGCCAGATCTGAATGCCTTAAGGGCTGATTCTGAGGCCAGAGTGCGGTTTAGGACATCTGTCATTCTATGAGTCTGCTGTGTATCCTGCTTCCCAGGTTGGATCATTGTCTCCCTTTGTGATTCTATCAGTTAGTATTTGCAGACACTAGTCTTGTTTGTGTGATCCCTTTGACTCTTAGTCCTATCACTGTGATCAATTGTGAACTGAAATTGATCACTTGGACTAGTGAGATGGCATTGGTACATGCCACCTTGATGGGATTGTATTGGGATCCCCTGGCATGATTCTAACTCCACCATTTGGGGCAAGTCCGATTGAGCATGTCCCAAATTGTACATCTCCTCCCTCTCTTATTCCCACTCTTATATTTAACAGGGATCACTTTTCAGTTAAAATTTAAACACCTAAGAATAATTGTGTGTTAATCACAGAGTTCAACCAACAGTACTAGAACAAAACAAAGAGAAAATACTAAAATGGATAAAGTATTACATTGTACATCAACAGTCAGCCCAAGAGCTGATCAAGTCACTGTTTCTCATAGTGTCCATTTCACTTCAACAGGTTTCCCCCTTGGTGCTCAGTTAGTTGTCACCGATAAGGGAGAACATATGATATTTGTCCCTTTGGGACTGGCTTAATTCACTCAGCATAATGTTTTCCAGATTCCTCCATCTTGTTGCAAATGACTGGGTTTCGTTGTTTTTGACTGCTGTATAGTATTCTATAGAGTACATGTCCCATAATTTCTTTAACCAGTCTACTGTTGATGGGCATTTGGGTTGGTTCCAGGTCTTGGCTATTGTGAATTGTGCTGCAATAAACATTAATGCGCAGACAGCATTTTTGTTTGCCAATTTAATTTCCTTTGGGTAAATTTCAAGGAGTGGGATGGCTGGGTCGAGCGGTAGTGCTATATTCAGGATTCTGAGGAATCTCCAGACTCACTTCCATAGTGGCTTGACCAGTTTGCATTCCCACCAACAGTGGGTTAGTGTCCCTTTTTCCCCACATCCTCGCCAGCATCTGCTGTTGGTAGATTTCTGAATGTGAGCCATTCTAACTGGGGTGAGGTGAAACCTCATTGTGGTTTTGATTTGAATTTCCCTGATTGCTAGTGATCTTGAACATTTTTTCATGTGTCTGTTGGCCATTTGGATTTTTTTTGTAAAATGTCTATTGAGGTCCTTGGCCCATCTCTTAAGTGGGTTGTTTGTTTTGATGTTGCGGAGTTTCTTGATTTCTTTGTAGATTCTGGTTTTCAACCCTTTATCTGTTGCATAGTTTGCAAATATTTTTTCCCATTCTGTCGGTTGCCTCTTCACTTTCCTGACTGTTTCTTTTGCAGTACAGAAACTTCTCAATTTGATGCAATCCCAAATGTTAATTTTGGCTTTGACTGCCTGTACTTCTGGGGTATTTTCCAAGAAGTCTTTGCCAGTACCTATATCTTGCAGAGTTTCTCCAATGCTCTCTAATAATTTGATGGTGTCGGGTTGTAGATTTAAGTCTTTAATCTATGTTGATTGAATTTTTGTGTAAGGTGAAATGTAGGGGTCTTGCTTCATGGTTGTGCATGTGGAAATCCAATTTTCCCAGCACCATTTATTGAATAGACTGTCCTTACTCCAGGGACTGGTTTTGGATCCTTGATCAAATATAAGTTGGCTGTAGATGTTTGGATTGATTTCTGGTGTTTCAATTCTGTTCCATTGGTCTATCCATCTGTTTCTGTACCATATGGTCTGAGAAAGTAAAAGGAAAAGCAGGATGGGAGTTCAGGAAGCAAGAGACAAACAGCACCAGCAAGGAGGAGATGAGAGGGAAGGAATCATGGAGAGAAATGAGTAACCACAGAAGTGACTTAGGTAGACCAGCGACATACCAAAAACAGCAGGAAAAATGCTGATAAGCTGTGTCCTTGAAGAGTTAATTTCCTAGTGGAGGTATTTTTAAACGCAGGAAGTACAGTTGGCATAGCAATTTTCTTGGGCATTTAGATGTTATTTGTAAATTTAAAATGTGTTTGAGTCCACCAATCTTTCATCCCATAGAAATCCCTGGGTCTGCCTATCAATATACTGAAAAAATTAAAAGCAACCATGTTGCTTTTCCTTTTACTTTCTCAGACCATTTGCTTCTTCTCATCTCATGCTTTTGCTCATGTTGGGAGGATTGCTTGGAAAGTACTGTCCCCTCCTCTTTGCCCTGTCATTTCCACTCATTTTCAGAATTCAGATAAAATGTTAAATTTTCAAAGGAAACTCCACCTGCCCTGATCAAGTTACTAATTTTATTAACTCCCGATAGGTACTATAATATCTCCATTAAAACAATTTTAACTGTTTTAAATGTATATTTCATCACATGATTATAATTTATTTGTTTGATTTGAAGGTCAGAGAGACAGAGAGATCTTCTGTCTGGTTCACCCCTTAAATAACTGCAACAGTCAGGGTTGGGCCAGATTGAAGCTGGGAGATGGAAACTCAGTGCAAGTCTCCCACATGGGTGATAGGGATCCAACGAATTCAGCCATCGCTGCTGCCCCTCAGGTTGTGCATCAGAGTGAAGCCCTAATCTAGAGCAGAGCCAAGGCTCATACCCAGGCACTCCGATGTGGAGTGGGGGTGTCCCGACACTACTTAACCACTGTACCCAACGCCAACCCCTTGTGATTATTATTTACATTTTATCTAAGTTATACAGGTTTCATGTATTTCAAATGTGCATATTTAGGAACATAGAGATACTTCTCACCCAAACCTCCTTCCTGCCCACGTTCCAACCCTTCTTCCTCTTCCCTCTCCCACTTCCTTTGCCTCCTCAGTTAGTATACAAGATCTGTGAGGGCTGGAACTATATCTATCCTGTCCCCTAGGAACACAGAGTGTGCATAGTAGGTGTTCCATACATATACATTGAATACATGTATACACCCCAGTGCCTAGGAAACTACAACGATGCAGTAAACATTGAATGAATTCTTATTGGATAGAACATTTTATATTTTTCACATCTATTCTCTTACTATTATATTTTTAAAAATTCATGCCAACCCATTTAAAGAAAAACCTTGTCCATATTCATTTCTTTTTTAACTTTATTTAATAAATATAAATTTCCAAAGTACAGCTTTTGGATCACAGTGGCTTTTTCCCTCCGTACTTCCCTTCCACCCACAACCCTCCCATCTCCCACTCCCCGTTCCATTCCATTCACATCAAGATTCATTTTCAATTGTCTTTATATACAGAAGATCAATTTAGTATATATTAAGTAAAAATTTCAACAGTTTGCACCCACACAGAAACATAAAGTGTAAAGTACTGTTTCAGTACCAGTTATAGCATTAATTCACATTGTACAACACATTAAAGACAGAGATCCTACATGGGGAGTAAGTGCACAGTGACTCCTTTTGTTGACTTAACAATTTGACACTCTTGTTTATGGCGTCAGTAATCACCCTAGGCTCTTGCCATGAGCTGCCAAGGCTCTGGAAGCCTTTTGAGGTCGCCAACTTCAATCTTATTTAGACAAGGTCATAGTCAAAGTGGAAGTTCTCTCCTCCCTTCAGAGAAAGGTACCTCCCTTTACAGTGAGATCAGCTTATTTCCCTGTTTATTTTTTCATGTTGATTATTATAGTTAATCACTTTGCTAAATTCCCCATTCTTGCTTTTCATTTGTCTTGGGATAAAGAACAAGGTATGTTTTCCACTATAGATAGAAATACAAAAGCTGACTCAGTGTTTAGCTTATGTTGCTGTGTTTATTTTCCCTTTCATAGCATCTTTAGTGTGAAAAGACCTTCTCATTCACACCAGTATCACAAAAATTACTCCATCCCTAGTGGCAATTTCTTTCCAAGAAACAGCTCCTTTAACTCCAGTTTCTTCTTTCCCCAGGACTCAGGAACAAGTCTTCTCAGACTCTGTCATAGCATTTTTCTTTCTTTTAAAAAATGTGTTTATTTGTTTACATTTTATTTGAAAGGGAGGGAAGGATGAAGGGAGGGAGGGAGGGAATAGAGAGAGATCACTCCCCAAAAGCCTACCAAAACCAGGGTTGACTCAAGTGAAAGCCAGAAGCCAGGAACTTCATCCAGGTCAGAACTCAAGTTCTTGGACCATCACCTGCTGTCTCCCAGGGTGCACATAAGCGGGAAGTTGGATCAGAAGCAGAGTGGCCAGGACTAGAACCAGAAACTTTGATGTGGAGTAGGAACTCTAAGCAGCAACTTCACCATGTCACATTTTTTTTTATCTGAATGATACTAGTGATTTATTTGTTTATTATTTGTGTATTCTCTCTTTATACTCTCTATCTCTTTTCCACATAGCGGAGTTCAGAAGGAATTATTTCAGAGGTATAGTCTCTATCTTTTTATGTCCACTGGTGATTTTTCAGTACCAACAATGGGACCTAGAACATAGTGGATAATCAATAGCTATCAGTGGAATAATAGAGTGGCTGGCCTGTCCAGACAACATTCCAAGTTACAGGCATCAGACTTTTGAAAAATATCCATTTATTTCAACGTTGACAGCATTAATTCAGTTCTGTGTTCTGTTCCTCTTCATCACTTCCAGTAGGAAGAGTTTTCACGAGAGTTCTTGGACTTTTTTTTTTTTTTTCAGGCAAACAGAGCCCATCCAGATACTAACCTCTCTGATCCTAGGAGGCGTTGTCATAGGGTGGAGGAGTCTGTGCCTCCCAGGGGATTGTGGGATGCGACCACCAGAGTACAATGTGTCTTCACCTTATGTTGGTCATATAACCTTGGACAATCTCTTTAACCTCAGTGGACTGACAAGAGTGCCTGCCTCATGTAGTTAGCATGAGGATTAATAGAGGTAATATATGTAAAGCACTTACAGCAGTGCCTGACACCTAGTAAGTGCTTGATAGATGTTGTTATTATTATGGTAGTCTGGACTCCTTGAGTTATGCATCTGTCTATAACTAGCTAGAGTTATGCGTCTGTCTCCCTCCTCTGAGGTTAACAAGGAGTGGGCACATGTAAAGATGGCAGCAGAGGGAGACCTGGCTTGTTTGCAAGTTAATATCCAGGAATTATTTCTTTTCTAAAGCACTATCACGTAAAAACGCTGTGCAGTTTTAATTTTCATTTTTTTTGCAAGTGCCTGTGATGGGAGTAGATATTTTTCTATTTCATTGAAAAGTCTGAGGCATAGAAAGGTTAAATGATTTGCTGAAGGACATAACAAATGAGTGGTGACTTGAAGACAGAAATTATATGACTTCTAGTGCACTGCTCCAGTCCAGGCTCACTCTATTTAGATGTTATGCTCATACTTAATATTATTATACAGCCAGACGACCTGGACTCCTCTCACACTTCCTGTATCCTAGCAGTATGCAGATGGTGAATGTAAAAGGAAGGTTACAAGTCAAATGTTGTATCACAGACAGAAAGACTATAAAATTGAAACATGATCCTTTATATTATGCTACTTTTATCTGAACCTATTTTTTCTCTTCACTCACATGAAAATACTATTTATTTGCTTTGTGATGAAGGCATACCCTAGTTTGAAATTATTCCTGTCAATTGCAAAATAAAGTTATCAACTATATAAAATAAAAAAGATCACCTTGGCAACTTTAGAAATAATAAAGTATGCTATTATAAGAGGTAAATTTTTACACTAGCAGCAATTTATTATAAAACATTAAATCTATATTTATTGTATAAAAATAAATTGGACCACATTTATACCCTCTACTTTATAGCCACATACTATATTACAGGAGAAAGCTATAATATATAATGGAAATACACAAATAGAGAAATATTTCCTAGAGCTGTTTTAGTGACTGAGACTAAGGTAAACTTTTGTTAAAATTACATATCAGTATTTTCTGCATTGAAAGTTGGAGTAGAGAAAATGGCACTGTGGATCTCATCCAGTGCCATGGAGTGGAATTAACCAACAGGGGGGTAGGAGGAAGGAAGGAACAGACCAGAGCATCTGGATGTGGGGACCAAGGCAGGGTATCTGGAATGAGATGTGGGACCTGGCAAGGTGTTACTTCCAGCCACCTTGGGAAGGGCAATGATCCCAGCATCCCTGGCAGCCATGAGTTCCCACAGAGGAACAAACATGAGCAGGGGTGACAGGCAATAGTCACCCAAAGGAAGAATACCTGGCTGCCAGCCCCAACCCTATGAGGGTCCCATGGGCTGCTCAGAATGACCTAGTGGCCCTCCTGCAAACAGGACTGTGGATGAACAAGCACTCAGGCTAAAAGGCTATGCTAGCAGTGCATGGAGCAGTCCAGGCCTCACATTCTTTTGTTCATGGAATACCCTAGGGCTTCTTGGATTGTTATCTCCAGCAAGCATCAACACTTACAGTGAATGAGTAGGTTAAGGTCATCAGTCAACCTAATGTGGTTGCTGGTTGGCCTAGGACCTGAATGGGTGACACACACCCATGAGGTTTGAGAGTGGAGTGTGGGGTTCCCATAGTTATAAACTAGGGTTAGTTACTAGGACATATGGATGTGTGGTAGCAACACATCACATTCCTATAGAGAGCTGAGCCTGGAAGTGGTATAGTAAACTTCTGAACTGCAAAGTCAGTGCCAGGGGCTACATGTGGGCTCTGTATGTACACACTGGAGGCTGCCTCTTACATTGTTACAGAGGAGTCAATGCAATGAGTTTACTTTAGGTTTGTGGTGAATAGTCCACTTTATTCTTCAACATTTTTTTTCAGTAACATAACATGTAATATATGAATGTTGTGAATAAACCAAGTAGCCAGAATAAACAAATAGAGGCCTCGGTCTACCTCATCATCATGGTCTGTCCCCAGAATCATTATCCTTCTTCTGCAAGGTAACCATGTCAATAGATTTTGTGTGCAATTCTAAAAATAAACATACATATATTGGTGTTTATTTTCCTTCAAGTTCCCAGTGAGGAAGACTTTTTCAACTCACTCAGGAAAGCTAGTACAACTCTCAACACACATAGGAAAAAGAGATTATAAATAAGGAGAAAGTTCAAGGTCATTTCACCTAATAATATACAGGTGCCCCAAATCTTAACAAAATTGCACATTGAATGTAAATATGCATAAAATGTAATTCACCATTAATAAGTGGGTTTATCCCAAATACACAAGAAGAGTTGCCACCAGGAAATTCAAAAAATAGTATTCAATAAAAAGCAATTGCAGGGATGATGAGTAGAGAGAAGTAAAATATCATTATGCAAATTTGATATGATTGTTTTCATGAAGAAATTACAGAAAGATTTCCCCTGAAGAGAATTAGATATAAAATTGAAAGTTCAGTTGAATTTCTATGTATCACCAACAAAGTCTTTAGAAAACAAATTAAAGAGAAAATAATATTAACATTTGTACTAGAGACTATTAATACTCTCAAGAATAAATATGAGGCACTACAAAAGGTTCATGGAAAAATACGCATCTTTTAATACCTTTTTTTCCACAAAAGTTTTTAAGTGCCCTCATGTAACAGAAGAAATAGTGGTTACCAAGGGCAAGATATGGGTAGAAGGGAATGGTGAGTTGTAGGTCAAAGGATACAGAGTGGCTGAATCTAGAGACCTAATGTATAACATGAGGACTATAGTTAGTAACAGTGCATTGTATTCGGCTAAATGAGATTTTAGTTGCTCTTACCACAAGATGAATAACTACGTGAGATGATGGGTATGTTAATTTGTTTCACTATAGTAACCATTTTGCTACTTATATTTATCCATGCATGTCATTCAGCTTAAATGTACACAAACAGCTTTATTTAAAAAGTTAAAAAATTGAACTTATAAGGAACAATCAAAACTAGCTAGACTGTTTTTGAAGAAGAGAAAATGGGAACTTAACATATGATAGGATATATTAAGAAGCTAATAAAGCTGCATCAGTGTGTATTAAATCAGAAAGACAACAGTTGTCCAGTAGAATAAAGACCCCAGATGCAAACCTGCACATCTATGAAACTGTGGAATATGATAGACAGGCTATTTCAAATCAGTGAAGAAATGAGAGATTGTCCAATAAGTGGAGCTGACATTTGTAGGTAATGCCTTTACCCTTGAATTAGCCATTTATATCTTTCTTCTTTGACTTGAGGTAATTGCTTATTACAATAAAATATCCTTTTATCTTTTGTGCATGTTTCTAATATATTTCCACATATTGGAATCTGTATTTTGACCATATGGATTGTACATTTAATGATAGGTTAAATAGAAATTCAAATATTTATACAGATAATTTTATTAGAATTTTTATAATTTTGAAACCATATTCTGCTATGTAATCTAACAACTATAAATAAATATCTTTAATTTAGTATCTATACATTTTCAGTTATATATTTGCCTTTTTTAACATTAAAATCATTATTATAAAGAGTGAAGTGACACTCAATTGGTAAAGTCAACAACAACAGGAGTCACTGTGCACTTACTCCTCATGTAGGATCTCTGTCCTTAATGTGCTGTGCATTGAAATTTAATGCTATAACGAGTACTCAAACAGTATATTTCACTTTGTGTTTCTATGGGGGTGCAAACTGTTGAAATCTTTACTTAATGCATACTAAACTGATCCTCTGTAAAAAAAAAAAAAAAAAAGAAAAAGAAAAGAAAAAAACTATCAACTCCCAACTTGACTCTCACTGGGATTAAACATGACAATAGGTCTGATCTGATTTCATCATCATTTAAAAAAAATCATCTATTATTTTTCACTTTATGTTTCTGTGTGGGAGCAAACTGTTGAAATCCTTACTTAATGTATACTAAGCTGATCTTCTGTATATTAAGATAATCGAAAATGAATCTTGATGTGAATGGAAGGGGAGAGGGAGTGGGAAAGGGGAGGGTTGTGGGTGGGAGGGACGGTATTGGGGGGAAGCCATTGTAATCCATTATTCGTACTTTGGAAACTTATATTCATTAAATAAATTAAAAAAAAAAGAGTGAAGTGACACTTAAATTTTATTTTTTGCCAAATATCTAGCCAATGACCAAATTCCCACTGGCTTCAAATGCTTTCTCTATCAAATGCTATATTTCTACTTGAATATTGGACTATTTCTGTGTCATTGAGCATTTTCCTCCACCATAAAACTATTTCAATTATTGTGGATTCCTAATTTATTTTATTATTAAAATGTCCCTCTTCTTATTACTTGCTGTCATCAGAAGTTTCTTGGCTGTAGATTTATTTTGTAGATAAATCTCAGTTCCCATTTGCTAAACTAAGAACAACCCCCTGCCGACCCACGCACAACTGATGGTAATTTAAACCACACTTTACTGAATTTTAGAGTGACAGAATTTATTTTTGCACACTACTGTCCTCCAGTTGGTAGCGATGCCTTTGTTTTCATGTATTCAAAGATTATAGTACATTATTCAATAGAATCAAGTTCTCCTCGTGTAACTTCTTCTTATTTCTCAATTTCTGCCCCCCCCCCTTTTTTTTGGATTGAGGATGTTACCTTGACTTGTTTCTCTAAATGAGATTTCTACCCATATTACTCCCTGAGTTGTCCCTGTTCATAATTGCCATTAATTTTTATATGACTTTTATTACTAGCCACTTTATGAGATTCTCTTAACTGTTTTCAATATTTTTATTTAATGTTTTCAGTTTTACAGTTAGATCATTATTTAATCTGCAAATAATACTAGTGTCTGCATGTGTTCCTCTTAATTAATTTCTTGCTAATTGGTAGAGCAGCGACTTCAAACAATGACAGTGATAATGGGGATAGTGGTGTCACCCTCAAGGTTCTCTCTAGTTAAATGGATGTGATTCTTGCATTTACAGTATGTATGGTTCTGATAAGCTGTTTTGATAGACAGTAACCTCCCCTTATCCATAGTGGGTATGTTTGTTGCCAAGATGCCGAGTAGATTCCTGAAACTTTGCAGAAATGATTTTGGAAGCTTACTATAATCCATTGTGCTCTGCAACTGAAATCCATGCATACTACAATTTTCCTTTATGTATATGCATGCTCACATGTAATGCCTTTTCACTCCTAACTATGCACTTATCATACTCTGGTCATAACTTCAATGGAACTGTGAAACTACTGCAGTTTTTTTCTTATGTTTTTCACAGATTTGTTAACAGAAAAATTAGAGATTAGCTGAAAAATCAAATTTGAAGTTTATTCAACTAGTCAAACTGAGGATTTGAACCTGGAACCAACCCTTCAGTTGCCTGAGCTGATTGTTTTCACACCTGAGTTTGTTACACTTTTTATACTTTTCTTAGAGAGCAAGTACTCTCATTAAATCACGTCTAAGCAGTACAAATTTATATGTGTTCATCAATCTCATTGGAAATCAAAAAGTTTCTCATTGAAAATAGGACACCTGACAATAGCTAACAGACTTGGTTTTTGATGGACTGGGAAGCTCACTCCTCCTGAAGGCTTGTGGGCATTCCCTTACCCATGGCTGATGTCTCCCTGGTCACGGCTGAGGTTCGGTGAAGGCCCTGTTGCTGAGATCCATCTGCAGGGCATCTTCTCAGCATGGACAGCGGCCCGGCTGACTCAGGCCTTTGCAGGATTTGATTTCACAATCGGTTCTTACCATAGATTTAACAAACTCTGCATATGATTTATTTTCTAAGTCAAGGGCAACTATCTTTTCACTTAAAGGAAGCACTTTATGGATTCTTGTTGCATATCCCAATTGACAGTATCACTACCCTTTGGCTTTGGGGCCATTATTATTTAATCTAAGCGCCCCTTGAACACAAGCACTGCATTACCATGACAGCAGATCTGATAACTAAGATGGCCACAACGTGGCTAAGGGCTGGATACCATCTGCAGCATGCATAGACTGGACAAAGGGATGACTCCCCTTCTAGGTGAGATGGAGTGGGACAGCATGAGATGTCACTGTAGTTCTCAGAATGGTTTAAACTTACAATGGTTTAAAACTTGTAAGTTGATTATTTCTGGAATTTTTCATTTGATATTTTCAGACCATGATTGACCACAAGATACTGAAATAGAGGCAATAAAAACCATGGGTAAGCAGGACTCATAAGTACATATTAATGTACTTTATATACCTACAGCTACATTTCTATATACCTGCAGCTATAGCTACAGACAAAATAAGTTAATCAGTAACCCATTCCTATTCTAAGTATTTTTAAAAGCTAATTATTATATATATATTACATTTTATGAATGCTTTCCAAATGATAAGAAAGCTGTATGATTTTATGTATTAAATACACTAATAGAATGAACTAAGATACACATTAATCTGTGTCAACCTTTTTGTATTTTTAAGTCCCTACTTATTTTTGATACATTATTCTTTTGATATCCCCTGAGATTTATTAAATATTCTAAGATACTTATTTATTATTTATAATTATGGTAGAATTACAATTTTTCATTTTGTGTTCTCTTTGGTCAGATTTTGTGGTAATGATTTACTGACTGCAGAAATGATTTTGGTAGCTTGTTGCAATGCAGTACCTCAGTCTGTAACTCTCTGCCCAAGGACCTTCAAATGCCATGCCTTCATGTCGTCTACCTCTCAGGATACTCCTACCTTACAGAGTCGTTCACTGACCACTCAATCTACAATAGCATCAATCTATTCTTACCGCATCCTGTTTATGCTATTTCATCAGTTAGAACCATCTGGAATTGTCTTATTTATTTCCTTGTTTATTTTCTGCCTTCCTTTCTGTAGACTGTTTTGTCCTTGACAATGAGAGCCTTGTCTCCTATTCACAGGTGTATACACAGCGTGAACCAGGTCTGGCACATGACAGGTGGTCAATAATTATTTTTCTTTGAATTAATAACTTAGTAGATTTAGTAATTCTGCTTGCAATGTGGTACATTTAGAGATAATATATCTTAGGATGGTATAATTTAGGGCACTGAACCTACCAACTTTTAGGACAAGAAAAAAAGACTTTTATTTATTGTACTCTAATTTCAAATTTTCAAATACTGCTCCTATGGCTCTGTGCGCATTGCCTTATCTATAACCAGTTACAGTTGAGGTAGTTGTTGATTACTTCTGGAGCAAATGACCACAGATACAGTTGCTTAAAACAACACAGGGGCCGGCGTCGCAGCTCACTAGGATAATCCTCCACCTGCGCGCCAGCACACCGGGTTCTAGTCCCGGTCGGGGTGCTGGATTCTGTCCCGGTTGCTCCTCATCCTGTCCAGCTCTCTGCTGTGGCCCGGGAGTGCAGTGAAGAATGGCCCAAGTGCTTGGGCCCTGCACCCACATGGGAGACCAGGAGGAAGCACCTGGCTCCTGGCTTTGGATCAGCACAGTGTGCCAGCAGCAGCGCGCCGGCCGCAGCGGCCATTGGAGGCCAATGGTAAAGGAAGACCTTTCTCTCTGTCTCTCTCTCACTGTCCACTCTGCCTGTCAAACACACACACACACACACACACACACACACAAGTTTATTATCTTAGAGTTTCTGGGGTCACAAATCTGAAACGGGTCTCATTAGGCTGCAATCAAGGTGTTGGCAGAGCTGTAGTGTTTTTGGGGTTTCCAAGTGACAGTCCCCTTTCTTGCTTTTTCGGCTTCTGAAGTCCATCTGTACATCTGTATTCCTTGTCTGGTTTCTTCTTCTTTCAACTTCAAATGCACCAATGGTCAGTCAAGACTTTCTCACATCACACCTTTGTGACCCTGAGTCTTCTGCCTACTTCTACTTACAAGGACCAATTGTGAAGACTTTGGGTCCATCAAGGTAACCCAGGGTATTCTCGTATTTTACCATCAGCTGATTAGCAGCCTCAGCTTCAATCCCTCTTGCATATAACATAATATACTCACAGGTTCTGGGAATCAATGTATAATCACCTTTGGCGGTCTATCTGCCTACCACAACTACTACAGTTTGTTATTTTAGGACAACTTTGACAACTAATGGCTCCTATATGACATCTACTTAATATGGTAGAGCTAATTCTATGCCTTCCACCAATATTGACATAAATAAGGGAATTCCATTTTAGTTCTTTAGCTTTCAGGTATGAGTTCATATCAATCATAATTCACAAAAATAAAGACACATTTCTTTTAATACATCCATCATAATAGCTTCTTAATTTTATTAATATTTCCAAAATATTCCAAAATATTAAAAAAATTATGGATTTGGCTAAATACCATATTTGTTTCTCAGCCATATTTGTCTTACCAGTCCAGATATGTAGCTTTTAAACAGGTGCCCAAGTTTCATAATCACATGTTTAAAATCAAAGACAAATAAATGAATAACTACGGATCTGAAAATCTGTAAAAGTTACTGGCATTCAAATGAAGTAAACTCACAATTAGCAAACTATTCTTATAGTTTTAAAAAATTTTTGGTAAAGAGGAATTTATATTGTACTCATCAAAATTTTGAGGAAAATGAATAATCACTAGAAATAATATTTTCTTTACTTATACATGATAGGAATATTTCAAGACACCTACCAATTATTCCTAGAGAAAAATCAGGCACAATATCTGTTTTAAATCATGTATTATAAACCACTAATTTTTATTGGTTTTTGTAATTGTCTGTCCTGAGCAGCTTTTATCCTTTTGAAAAATAACTTACCTAAATTCTCAAATAGTGGGAGCTGTTGACTTAGAGTTTGTTTGGTATTTCAGGAGGTATTACTTAAATTACACTTTAATCTTTTGCAATAACTTCTGTTTAACAAATAGTAAAATATATATAGGCTTAGAAATCTTTTTTTTTTTTTTTTTTTTTTTTGACAGGCAGAGTTAGACAGAGAGAGAGAGACAGAGAGAAAGGTCTTCCTTCCATTGGTTCATCCCACAAATGGCTGCTGCAGCCAGTGCACGGTGTGGATCCGAAGCCAGGAGCCAGGTGCTTCCTCCTGGTCTCCCATGCAGGTGCAGGGCCCAACCACTTGGGCCATCCTCCACTGCCTTTCTGGGCCACAGCAGAGAGCTGGACTGGAAGAAGAGCAACCAGGATAGAACCGGCGCCCCAACCGGGACTAGAACCCAGTGTGCCGGTGCCGCAGGCAGAGGATTAGCCTAATGAGCCATGGTGCTAGCTAGAAATCTTTTTTTAAAGATTTATTTATTTATTTGAAAGACAGAAATATATAGAGAGAAGGAAAGAGAGACAATATTCCATCTGCTGGTTCACTCCCCAGATGGCTGCAATGGCTGGGACTGGGAGAGGCAGAAACCAGGAGCCAGGAGTCTTCCATGTGGATGCAGGGGTCCAAATGCTTGGGCCATCTTCCTCTGCTTTCCCAGGCACATTATCAGGGAGCTGGATTGGAAGCGGAGCAGCGGGGAGTTGACCGGCACCCAATGGGATGCTGGCACTGCCCCTAGAGGCTTAAATTTTTATGCCACAGCACAGGCCCTAGGCATAGCAATCTTTATCTGACAGCTGCAGATAAATGGCTGATCTCAATTGCTAACAAGTTCTAGTAACAAATACAATTGATAGGTATGTAAAATAACCATTTGTCCTGTTAATCTCCACATAGCCACATTATGTGTGTATGTTTTAGTGTTGGAGCTTCAAGTTCTCCAAAAACTTCATGGAAAACATTAAACCCAAATAGAAGTGTACTTTATTTTAATTGTCATCCATTTGAAAACCAAATTCAGAACAGGATATTACAGGACTTGAATATTAAGACAACATAATCCCTATTTCTATCATGCTCCATTATTTATGCACTATATTCTGCCATCCCTGGTTAATTAAATGTCTTTGTCCTTGGTAACCAAGTGAGTGTTACTACTAGTCACATTTTACTGGTTGGCACCCTGAGAAAATGAGGATGTGAACAATATGCCTACACGCGTTCTGCATACAGATTCTGTAGGATGCCACTATAGGGAGGACGGGTTGTAAGGCAGAGCTTCCCTGATGAGATAAGAGAGGCAAGGAAATGTTTAAACCAGCATTTTGAACCTTGTTTGTTGAATTTAATTGAATGAACCTGGGTTAGAAAAGCAAATATTTTAAGGTCTGCAGAGGATACAGAGACAAATATGATGCAGCTTTATCTCTCCCAGTTTAAAATCAAGACAGGCAAGTGGATTTGTAATTATAATGTAGCTAGGATGTTACAATTGAGGGAAAAGAAGAGACTGATTTAATTTTTAAGACAGGTTGTGAATTTTTAGTAGTTTTTTAGAAAGACTTTTTATTTTGAAATAATTAAGGACTCACTGAAGTTGCAAAAACAGAATGGAGAGCTCATATGTACTCATGACCTCCAATGCAGCCATCTCACAAAATGCAGTGTATTATCAAACCAAGCAACTGACATTGCTGCAATATAATTCACTAGACCATAGACTTTACCAAATAGTCTTTTTAAAAATATAATCATTTATTTGAAAGACAAAGCTACAGAGAGCGAGAAAGAGAGAGAGAGAGAGAGTGAGCGAGAGCGCCCATCTGCTGGCTCACTCTCCAAATGGCCACAACAGCCAGAACTGGGCAGATCTGAAGCCAGGAGCCTGGAGCCTATTCCAGGTCAACCACATGGATGCAAGGGCCCAAGCACTTGGGCCATCCTCCCTTGCTTTCCCAGGCACACTATCAGGGGGCTGGATCAGAAGCAGAGCAGCAGGAACTCCAATCAGTATGGGATGTGGGCACAGCAGGTGGCAGCCTCACCCACTATGCACAGCCCTGCAGGGACCCAAAGACTTGAGCCATCTTCTGCTGTTTTCCCAGGCCACAGCAGAGAGCTGGATCGGAAGTAGAGCAGCCAGGTCTCGAACCAGCACCCACATGGGATGCCGGCGCTTCAGGCCAGGGCGTTAACTGACCCTCAAGTAGTCTTTTAACATACATGAAAGGAGGCGGGGAGGAGAGAGAAACTCCAGGTTAAGGAAATAGCATTTGGTGGAAGATGGATCATAATGGAATTCATGGTATTCAAGGAATCTTCTGAAAAGGACTTTAACAAGAAATGATGCTCAGAGAAATTAGATGGCTTATTTATTTATTTATTTATTTATTTTGGTTAGTAGAGTGTAAGCGTGTTTATAAACCATACACCTCAGCACTGGTCCCCAGGATGTCAGTCCAGGTTTATTTCTTCCCTAATTATATTTTATTTGATGTAGTAAATCCACTTATTCTTTTAGAAGCTCTACTAAGAGTCCACTCTATGCACATTACCCTGCTCTGTGTCCCTAGAGTCCAATGCAGTGCCTGGCACTCAGTAGATGCTCAATAAATATTTATTGAATAAATGGGCCAGCGAGTTTCTTTTTTAGCCCTTAGAAAGTAGAGACTGATAAGCAGAGATAGGAGAAATCACACCTATAATTAGCCAAGTGCAATGAAATTTATTACTGAAAGTCAATTTGCAGTTGGACAAAATGACAGCTGCAAGAAGGAAGTTGGGCTGAGAAAAACATTTTTTCTGAGTTATGATGAATTTAAAATGCATGCAGGTAATTACCCCCTTTCGGCCACACTATGCAGTAAATCTGTAAATAAAAACTCTGAGTATCCAATGTGCAAAATAGTATATTCTCATTTTCTGCATCTTGAATACATGCATCAAACATCCCTTCATAGGGATCATTATGGTTGTTAGCTTAATTCCAAGCTTAAAAACAGAATCATTACAGAAATGTTGCTTTTCTTCTTGAACAGTCTGTAAAATAGCTTGTTGCCAAATTAAGCTACACACAGCACTTGTTAACTTAATTAGCAACCTAATGGTTGAACCACAGCCTGACAAAATGCATGTTGCAGTGGATGGAAATCACAGGGAAACTATAGGCACTTGAAAGGAAGCACAATACAGCAGATACTTATTTACCCTTTAAGGTTAGAGGGTACCCTGCATGCCTGGGAAGATCTGCCACTTCCAGTGAAACTCAACCAGTGTAATCAGAAGCCAGCACCTTCCAGGACTGCCAAACATGTGCTCCTCAGAGGCTGCAAACAAGGGAACTCCCAAAGGGCTAATGGATAGACTTCTGCATCCATTAATAGCACAGAGAGCAAACCAATTAATTACAGGATGCCCTGTTCGAACTCCATTTATCACCAAACGGCTCAAGCGATAAACAAATTATTTAAGGGCTTATTGAAAGTAGGAATCAGGAAAGCAATTGCCAAGGATTTAACCTGATGTGTTTGTGACTATCCTTAGATTAGCAGCAGTTTCAGAGCCTATTGCTGGAGACAGACACAGAAATTTTATGTGACAGTGGGTCTGTGTAAGTTCACTCAGGAACAAATCTTAATTTTCTTTTAGATCGTCTCTCTTCTTCAGAATCTGTTCATGTATCTCTGGTTCAGAGGTAACATAGATATTCTGATTCTTGCAAAACAGAGGTTCAAGTTTGATATGCTGGCACTCAATGGGCATAGGTTTCATTCTAATGTTACTCTGGCATCTCAAAATGCAGAACTTTCTGTCTTTTTTTTTTTTTTTTGACAGGCAGAGTGGACAGTGAGAGAGAGAGACAGAGAGAAAGGTCTTCCTTTTTCTGTTTGGTTCACCCCCAAAGTGGCTGCTACGGCTGGCGCGTTGCGGCCGGTACGCTGCGCCAATCCGCAGCCAGGAGCCAGGTGCCTTTTCTGGTCTCCCATGCGGGTGCAGGGCCCAAGCACTTGGGCCATCCTCCACTGCCTTCCCGGGCCACAGCAGAGAGCTGAACTGGAAGAAGAGCAACCAGGACAGAATCCGGTGCCCCGACCAGGACTAGAACACGGTGTGCTGGCACCGCAAGTGGAGGATTAGCCTAGTGAGCTGCGGCGCTGGCCAACTTTCTGTCTTAAAGTGCTGTATGCAGACAGAGAGAAGATAGAACTAGAAGCAATGGAAAATTATGATTTATATCTATATTATATAAATACACATTAATTCTTTATTGGAGAAAGAGAGAGAACCATCCATACACAGGTTCATCCAGCAAATGTTTGTAACCTCCAGGGCTGGGCCAGGCAGAACCTGAACTAGGAAGGCAATCCAAATCAGCCATGTGAGCAACAGGAAACCAATTACTGAAGCCATATCTACTGCCTCCTAGAATCTACCTTAGCAGGAAGCTGGGCTCAGAATCCAGGCACAATGAGATGGAATGTGGACATGTTAATCACTAGGCTAAACACCTGCCCTAAAGCTTGAAGTTTAGATTATATACTGAGAATATTAGTTTGATGTGGTTAGGATTTGCTTAATAGCTAATGATTAATTTCTATGACTTTAGCTTTATATTTATAAAATTATGAAGTCTGTATATAGTGCACACACACACATGTATGTAAAGAGTCCAAAATCCATTTTTTGGTATGCTTCCTAAGACTGTTAAAAGAAAAACGATAGTACATAAGATAAAATGGGTTTTCCTGAAGGTCACATGCTCCCATTTTCTTCTGTGTTTTCTTTCTTTGAGCCTCTTTGTTCTTGTAACCTATCATGCCACTGCATTTTGCAAGAACCTTAGAAGTTTGCATTGATTCTTCTGTCACAAAAAAAGAGCATTGACCTAGCTGCAGTCTATTTTGTGCCACTAAATACTTTGGAGGGAGGCTTTGTAGACGAGGGCATCTGTATGGCAAGTGGTTCACCCAACAGTAATCCCAGGATTTGTGTGTGAAGCCTAGACCGTATGTGAAAGTCTGCTGCCTGTCTTGGACATCACATGAGTTGTCGTCAAACTAAAGGAAAATGTTTCTACTAGTATGGGGAGTTGTTTTATGGCACATACCCAAAGGGGTAAGCATATGGAAAAAGTGAGAAGATGAGTTGGTTCCTGTGCAATGATGACACAGTCATCTCCTGTTTCTTCCCTCTCCATTTTGGGGCATTTAGTATCTCTGTTGATTAGTGGCCCCAGATGGAAATGGAAATGCCCTGTGTCATGGTAACATCCAGTTAAGCTGGTGTCCTATTTGAGGAACAATTCTAATTTGTATCCATCACACTTACAGTGCACTAAAATTGTTTATATCGATGTTAGGTAAGAAGGCGTTAGGTAGTGAAAATTACTATGAATTAAGGGTTAGTGGGTTACAGTCTAGGAAGCATGTTTTTGAATATTTTATAGAATATTTTCTTATTCATTTTTGGGCCTTCACAATCATTATAACCTTATTTGGCATGTGGCTTATTATGTGAACAACAGAGAGAAGTGAAAGAGAAAAGGTGGATGATAAAAGAAATCACACAGCTTCAGATTCAGGGCACGTGCATTCCCTTACTTCACTGGTAGGTAACAGGTTGTTTCCAACACCAGTAAGCACAAATGAGCTCAAGACACAGCTCCCTTGAAGTCATGACTAACTTCTGGATGAAATTTGAGGGCTAAGTTGCCAAACTTTCAAAGATTCAGTGATGGTGGTTTTGTTTGTTAGATCCTGCCTGGGCACTCAGCATGAATCTTAGTTCCTACCTCTGGCCAGCACCACACATGGATCTCCTGAGCTGGGCAGTGTGAGAGAGCTAACGCAGAAGGGAGTAGTCAATATCACTTTTGCCTTTCCCCTCCGAATGTTGGCATCCTCTTCTGATGAAATGTGAAGATGCTATATTTGATCAGCAGCAGCTTGCACTTTTCATAAACCATGATTTTATAATCTTTACAAAGATATTTTCATGTAAATGTTATAATGTATCACTTTAATCATTCTTTAATAATTTGATATTATTTTTGATACATATTTCTATGAAGTTGCCTTTTCCATTTTTTCAAGTTTTCAAAATTTTTGGCCAAGTCTAGTTATGAGACTCTCATTTTTAACTTCAAACTTACCCATTTCTGCTTGACTGGATGTTGTTGGGGCTGTACAGACCGCATTTCTGCTTTGCAAGGCTCTGCCAGTGGAGTGCTAAAAAGAGAGAGAAATCAGGAAGCTGAGCTTGCTCTTTTCTGTCTGGTTCCTGCATGCAGACCACTACAGTTCTTTGAAGAAGAAGCAATTAGCTCCTGTTTGAAATTATAGAGTACTGAACCAGCGTTAGACACACCAGCCCTCCAGCCAGTGTCTCCTCCCGAGGACTCTGATCTTCAGCTCCTTGGAGCCCCTCTCCAAGTTATCTCAGCCCTAGGCTTCGTAACTGCTTCCAGAAGGTGCTATGACTAACACATCCTGGTATTTCTGTTTCATCTGTCCAGCTAATGCAATTGACAAGTAATTGTGTCCCTCTGATTCTGCATATTAAATCTTCTGTTCCAATCACTGTTGTGATTTTGCTCTCTTGATTAGACTGTGACTAACACAGATCCATTACTCATATAGCCTATCACATCCATTCCTGGACATCTTCGTGAAGGAAGTTCTAGAAAGTACTTCAGACTCTTCTCCATTCTGTTTTTTTGACCTCACAACAAAAGGCCTAGGCAGTTGTCCTGATGGCTTTGGGTAAACACCTCATGAACACATGGCATGAGTTTGAGGCCCTCAATGGAGAAGATTGCACTGCCCTTGCCTTCAACACTCTGGGCCACATCTTTAAAAGAGAACAACACTGACAGCATTTCCACACATTTTATGTTTAGTCATCTTTTCAACAACTTCAATAAATCATTGGACTTGAAGGAAAATTAAGAAATCATTTAGTTAATTTGCTTGCTTCAGGCAGGACTAAATCTTGATACTTGTGTAATTTAGTTTTTCCATCAAAGCTAGAGACTAAACATCCATAAAAAGAGTACACGGAAGAATTTCACAATCTAGACATTATAGATCATAATGACTTGATATGAAATTCCTCATCCGGATGCATTATTTTTAGCCAAGATGTGTAGGGTTTTTTTCTGAATTAATCTATATTGATGTAATTCCTTGAGTTCATACACATATTCTTTGCACCAAATTTTAAACTATGTAAAAGTATATGAGTAAAGAATATAAAATTAATTTTAACAGGTCTAAATTATTATCTAAAATAGACGTTGCATTTTGCTTAAGTTTTTGTATCTGTAAATTTTATTATTATTCACAGTCAAGTCAGTGTGAGGACATCACAACTTAGATGTACAAAATATAAAGTGTGAGTTTTCCTGGAATGTATTACATTTTGCTCTCAGGTACACATTATGTGTTGTAAAAAAACCATTTAATATTTTCAGTTGAAACATCTCAGTCTCTTTTTAGTAGTCTTTTGTGAGTAATAACTCAGAAGGTGACCCTCTTCTTAAATAATTTCCCTTCTGCCTCCTTCCCAAGGTGTTGTCTGAATGGAGGGAGATTCCAGTGGCACCTTACAGGAACTGAATCCAGTCCCCACATCCTCTTGTTCTGTCTCATCTGGCTGAGATACTGCCCCTGCTGGTGTCTAGCCATTAGCCTCAATCATTGTATCTATTTTGATGTGACCTGACTTTCTGTTCAAGACATATCCTACACTGTTATTGATGAAGGGAAATGACCTTAACTTTGGTTTACGATTTGGAAAATTATGCTAGTTATAATTTTTAATCTTAGAAAGACATGGTTCCATATTTCCTCATAGTTAGATTTTCTATGTTATAAGTTTATAAAATTATGGCATGTTCTTCCTTATTCCAGTCTCTAATTCTCAAAGCATTACATCCATTGTTTTTTTTGTTGTTGTTGTTGTTGTTGCTGTTGTTGTTGTTTTTTGCCAAAAACTTGTTGGGCTGTGCCCTATCACAAGTATCATATGGACCTTGCTGATATCAATGCCTGTTGTTGTGAGGTCTCTAAATAGCTTTGATCAGCCTAGGTCTCTTCCAAATCACTGATGTTTCAGAAATTCCATACTCTGTTCTGAAATTTAGTATTACTTGAATTCAAATTACTTTGCATATATTCCTCCTAAAATAATTTTGGAGCTCTCTCCACTACTCACTGATTTTTAGTTTAGTTCCATCATATGTTTTAATAGTTTCAAAGTATATAAGTTTAACATGATAAAATATTAACTTTAAAAATAGAATGGTTATATCATTTTTAAAAATATATCCAATGTGGTTTTGATCTGCATTTCCCTGATGGCTAGGGATCCTGAGCATTTTTTCATGTGTCTGTTGGCCATTTGGATTTCCTCTTTTGAAAAATGTCTGTTAAGGTCCTTGGCCCATTTTTTTATTGGGTTGTTTGTTTTGATTCTGTGGTGTTTTTGATCATTTTATAGATTCTAGTTGTTAATCCTTTATCTGTTGTGTAGTTTGCGAATAATGTCTCCCATTCTGTTGGTTGCCTCTTCACTTTCCTGACTGTTTCCTTTGCTGTAAAGAAACTCTTCAATTTGAGGTAATCCCATTTGTTTATTTTATCTTTGATTACTTGTGCCTCTGGGGTCTTCTCCAGGAATTCTTCGCCTGTTCCAATATCTTGAAGGGTTTCCCCTATGCTCTCAATTAGTTTCATGGTGTCATGGTGCATCTCTAGTTCTTTGATCCATGTTGAGTGGATTTTTGTATAAGGTGTAAGGTAGGGGTCTTGCTTCATACTTCGACATGTGGACATCCAGTTTTCCCAGCACCATTTGTTGAAGAGGTTGTCCTTGTTCCAGGGGTTGGTTTTAGGTCCTTTGTCGAATATGAGTTGGTTATAGATGTTTGAATTGATCTCCAGTGTTTCTATTCTGTTCCATTGGTCTATCCATCTTAGATTGGCTTACATACAGAAATCAACCAACAACAGATGTTGGCGAGGATGTGGGGAAAAAGGGACACTAATCCACTGTTGGTGGGAATGCAAACTGGTAAAGCCACTATGGAAGACAGTTTGGAGAGTCCTCAGAAACCTGAATATAGCACTACCACAGGACCCAGCCATCCCACTCCTTGGAATTTACCCAAATGGAATTAAAGGGGAGAAAAAAAGGGCCATTTGCACCTCAATATTTGTTGCAGCTCAATTCACAATAGCTAAGACATGGAAGCAACCTAAATGTCCATCAACGGATGACTGGATAAAGAAACTATGGGATATGTACTCTATGGAACACTATACAGCAGTAAAAAAACAATGAAATCCGGGCATTTACAACAAAATGGAGGAAGCTGGAAAACATCATGCTGAGTGAAATAAACCAGTCCAAAAGGGACAACTATCATATGTTCTCCCTGATCAATGGTAACTAAACAAGCATCTAAAATGATACCCATTGAAGTGAAATAGACACTATGAGAGACAATGACATGAGCAGCCCTTGTCTAGACTGTTGAGGAACAACTTACTATTTTATTCCTTTTAGTATTTTTGTTGCTGTTGTTGTTGTTGTTGTTGCTCTGTTTGTTCTACATAAGACCACTGGTTGAACTCTGTAATCAATGCACAATCATTCTTAGGCATTTAAAATTAACAGAAAAGTGATCTCTGTTAAACATAGGAGTGGGAATAAGAGAGGGAGGAGATATATAGGTTTGCACATGCTCACTCGGACTTACCTCCAATGGTGGAACTAGAAATGTGCCAGGGGATTTCAATTCAATCTTACCAAGGAGGCAGGTACCAATGCCAGCGCACTTGGTAAAGTGATAAGTATAAATACACAACCGATCAAAAAGATAGGGTAAGTGTCGATGAGATTTCACAAATAAGACCAGTGTAAGCAACTAATGAAGGATAGAATTAAAAGGGAGAGAATGATCCTGCGGGGGAAACAGGATACACAGCAGACTCGTAGAATGGCAGCACTCCTGCCTCAGAATCAACCCTTGGGACATTCGGATCTGGCTGAAAGGTCCATGGAAAGCCATGACACGGTGGCAAAAAACAATCTAAATGAAAGATCCTGGTGAACAACACCCCAGCAGAAGGAACAGGCCATCAAGGAGAGAGGCACCTTTCTCTGAAGGGAGGAAGGAACCTCCACTGTGATACGGCCTCGACTAAACAAGTTCAGAGTTGGTGAACTCAAGGGGCTTCCATAGCCTTGACAGCTCATAGCAAGAGTCTTGGGTGATTGCTGACATCATAAATAAGAGTGCCAATTGTTAAATCAACAACGGGAGTCAGTGGGTACATGCTCCCCACGTAGGATCTCTGTCCTTAATGTATTCTAGTATGAAACTTAAAAACAACACTACTAGTAGAACAATACCCTATACCTTGTGCGGTTGTGTGAGTGCAGCCTGTTGAAATCCTTGCTTAGTATATGCTAAGTTGATCTTCAGTATATGAAGGTAATTGAAAATGAAACTCGATGTAGAGCGGGATGGGAGAGAGAGTGGGAGAGGGGAGGGCCACGGGAGGGAGGGAGGTTGGCGGGGGAGCCACAACAATACAAAAGTTGCACTTTGTAAATTCACATTTATTAAATAAAAAAATAACTATATAACAAACAAAAAAAAGAAAAAATATATATCCAATGTAACCTAAATTCATAAGGATTTGCTATCCCTTATTTATTTATTTTTGACAGGCAGAGTTAGACAGTGAGAGAGAGAGAGACAGAGAGAAAGATCTTCCTTCCTTTCATCCCACAAATGGCCACTATGGCCGGCGTGCTGCGGCAGGTGCTTCCTCCTGGTCTCCCATGCAGGTGCAGGGCCCAAGCACTTGGGCCATCCTCCACTGCCTTCCCGGGCCACAGCAGAGAGCTGGACTGGAAGAAGAGCAACCAGGACAGGATCCGGCGCCCCAGCCAGGACTAGAAACCAGAGTACAGTTGCCACAGGTGGAGGATTAGCCTAGTGAACCGTGGCGCAATCCTGATATTCCTTATTAAACAAATTCTGCTGTGATCCTTTACCTCTTGAGTTCTTTTCTGCCTTTCATTTTCCCTACAAAATTTGTTCTTTTTTTTTTTTTTTTTTTTTTGACAGGCAGATTGGACAGTGAGAGAGAGAGATAGAGAGAAAGGTCTTCCTTTGCCGTTGGTTCACCCCCAATGTTTGTCATTGGTTCACCCCCAAACGGCCGCTGCAGCCAGCCCGCTGCGGCCGGCACAAGGCACTGATCTGAAGCCAGGAGCCAGGTACTTCTCCTGGTCTCCCATGCGGGTGCAGGGCCCAAGAACTTGGGCCATCCTCCACTTGCCTCCATTTTCCTATGACGTGGAACTTTGTATTACCTTTCCATTTTGACTCTGGAATTAATTTGCAACTCAGTTTGGTCAATGTGATGATGGCAAATGTGTTGTGAGCAGGAGCTTGCAAAACTCCTGAGTGATGAGAATTGTCTTCTCTCATATGCATATGCCAAAGTCAGTCTACTACAGGACAAAAGATACCTGAAGCAGAGCTGAGTGTCCCCAGCCATCCCAGCCTAGATCCATCCATATCCAACCACAACAGATGTGTGAAAAGGAGCATCAGCCAGCCTCCAGCTCCTTCAGATCAATGAATAAGTGGATGTTATTGCTGTAATATGAGGATTTACATTGATTTTTACAAAAAGTAGATGTCTATGTACAACCTAACTGGGTTGTCATTCTCCTATGATTTTAATTTATTTTTTATTTTTATAGACATACATGTTTGTTCTCTCAGATGCCATTTTATAAAACAAAATTTAATTTTGTTTTTGGTTTCTGTAATCATATGGTCTAAATATTAAGAAGTGCTTTTCTTTATGTTTATCAATTCCATTAATATTAGTACTCAGTTAACCCTAAGAATCTAAATATACTTTACAATTTTATGCATATTGATTAACTAAAAGGTAAAATTTTATTTAAAAAGATTTCATCGTGAGAGGTGAAGATGTTTTTCAATTATATCAAGAAGTTATGAATGTATATTATATATTACAAGAAATAAGAATGTTACAGATACAAATATTCACAGATGTTGTCCATAATCTTGACATAAGCTTATGGAAATAATAAAGAATTTATTATATACCAATTCAATATAGTTATCTATAAACAAAAGTATTTTAAATTATTCAGCAGTTAACAACTCTGTACAATATACTTGCATTTTAAAGCATAAATGCTGGATAACTCTTTAGGTTACAAAATAATGGTTTTTGGTCCAATTAGTAGAGGTCTTCACCTCCTCAACAGGAATTTCAGTGATTCAAGTGATCTCTTTATTTTGTGTCCCATACATTTTTACAACTGGGGAAATGCACCAAAGAAGATTTTCTTATTTTGTAAAATGGAATTTTTTTTTGTGTGTGAAGAAAGTAATGGGATCTCTCAGGCAAATCAGATTTTGGAAGATGTATGTTTGAATGCAAAACATCAGGAAATTAATTTCACTTAAAATAAACTTTTAAAAAATTACCCTTGAAAAACACACATGTGTTCTTAGGGACAAGTACAGTTGGTACTGCCGGGATCACTTCTCTTGTTCAACACAGGGTTTCATGAAGCTGCTTCCAGAATCCCCCATCCAGAGTCAACCATTTCCATAGTATGATGGATTAACACTTGGAATTTAAAAATCCTCTGAAAGGCCCTGGATTCACCCGAACTTAGCCCTAAGTCTTTATTGCATCCCTTCTAGGTATGAAGTCTTTAGTGTGGGTCATCATCACTCCACCTCAAGTCTCCCCATCCTTTCCATTTTGACAATCCCCATACCTCCTACCCAGACCTAGAAGAGAGTTCTTCCTATAGTGTTTTATTCATTTCGAGCTGTTGTCATAAATTACCACAGACTGAAGGACTTAATTAAAATTTATTTTTCATAATTCTGGAGTGCTGGGAAGTTCAAGATAAAAATGCAGGCATAGTCAGCTTCTGGTGAGGGCTGCCTTCCTATTTTCACACAAACTTCTTATGTCCTCAGGTGGCAGAGAGCAGAAAACAAACTCTCATGTCTCTCCTTATAAGAGCACTAATCCTATCATGAGCTCAAATCTCTTCTCCCCTAATGGTTTCCTGAAAGTCTCATTTCCACCTGTCATCACATGGGGGATTAGAGTATCCACACACAAGTTGTTTTTGGAGGGAGGCATACGATCATTCAGCCCATAGCATCTGGGTTAGAGCGCTGCCTTAAATACCACAGCATCCAACCCTCTCACATTCCCCCTCACTTAAAGATTGATTCTTTTGGTGGTATTCTGGGCTTTGATATGAATAGGAAAATCAAGATTTCTCTCACAAAATCTGAGCTTCATATGAAGTATAGATTCCTAAAAGTTTGATAAATGTTGCACTAACATTACTGCTCAGGTCATGTGCATTTTCCAGTTTTTGGAAGGTTGTGAGTTTTGTTGATATGTTTCTTATGAAAGAGCTAGAGGAGGAGTATAAAACCCCAGGTAAGACCAAAAACAAAAGCAACAAAAACACTATACCAAGAAATGGGAGAGAATTATATGATATTCCAAAGTGTTCTCCACATTACAATAACCTTTATGTATACAGTTTACACTGTATTTTGATCTATTGTATCTTGAAGTGTATGTTTTGTATTCCTTATCATGTTCTTCTATATTTGAACTCATACTCATGCTTGTGTCACTGGGACCTCACAGTGCAGCTGCCTGAGCAATTTTCCACACTCCGTAAATACTGCCTTGGGTTGCCAAAGACAGGGAGGGGGATACTGAAGATGCAGATTTCAGTTGCTTTTCACACCCACAGAATAATGTCCAAAACCTCAGAGTGGTACCTACAGTCTGTTGGGAAAAAGAAATGAGTCAGGCTCCTTCACCCAGAAGTTGATACATTTCTGCTATGTAACTATTTAATTGCCTGCCATTACGGACTGTAAGCAAATGTAAGTCATCGGGGTCATAGCTGAGTGCTGGTCTTCAGAGGCAGAACCTCTGCGTGCGCTCACCTGCCACCAGAAGAATAAAGAGGGATTAAGCTACAGTAGGCTCCGCAGTCGTCTTTGGCCTGTCTGAACGCAAGCCTGATCTTCCTGGAGCTGAGTTCCTGCATTACCATCTCCCTTCACATATCACATCTAACTCCTATGTAACAGCTAAATTTGACTTAAACCAATTTATTCGAACTCATGTATTAGTCTCTTTAAATCCCACAAGTTAGGCAAATTTGCTTGGAAACTTTTAAGTGGGATCTATGTTCATCAAAGTACTTTGCATTATTTTCTTGGGTGAACATATTAAAATCTACAGATATAAAATAATTAAATAGTAGATGACAATAATCCTTCAATCTGTAGTTGTTCTGAGCTGGAGTCCTCTATGGCCAGATGTATTGTGGACATACATCATGGGAACCATGTGTGACCATGGCTACAAAGTGAACTTATTCTCTCTCCTGGTTCCCTGAACCAAGAGCATACTGATGGATAACATTAGGCAAATTACTACCCCTAATCTCGAGAGTCATTTTCACTCGTTCTCTCACATGCCTGACTACCAATTCTTAACAAGTACCACAAAGTTGAATATACTTCCTGTATGTTTCCTAAGTCGTACCACTTCCACCATTCTACTAGCTTCACTTCAAACAGGTTTGTCTTCTTGTCTGGGACGTTGCACTGGATTTTGGCTTATCTATACTTCTCCAGAGAACTGTTTTTTATGGCTTCCTATTGATGTAAAAACAGATTAATTTTTAAATTAAATAAGCAATATCACAACTCTGCTCACCAGCACTTAAGGAATATAATTTCTTCCCTATAAGATCACTGAGTGAGTGTCAGATTCAAAGCAAGCAAAGATTTCTGTATAAGTCAAGGAGACTTTAGTGAGGGGATATGGTTTGCCTTAGACCTGCAGAATGGATGAAGTTCAAATAAGAGGAGGCATTGAGAAGAAATGGGAAGAATATGATTACAGTTGTTACTTGGGTGATATAATTTTTCAACTAGATTTGTATAAAAAGATACATAGAGATGCAATGCATGATTTGAAAAAATGTAATCCATATGGAAATCTTTTGAATACTTGGTTGAATATTCTGAAGTGACTCATTAAAAGGCCCTGATTGAGAAAGGAGGTTTAACATTTTAAAAAAATGCATTTTATTTATTTGAAAGGCAAAAAGAGTGAGAGAGAAAGAGAGATACAGAGACTCTCATTGGCTGCTTCACTCCCCAAATGCCCACTACAGCTGGAACTGGTTCAGGCCAAAACCAGGAGTCAGGAACTCAGTCCAGGTCTCCTACATGTGAGGTCTGGACCCAGTTACTTGAGCCATAATCTGAAGTTTCCCATAGCCCCGCATTAGCAGGCGGTAGGAGCTGGGAGTTGAACTCAGGCACTCCAATATGGGATGCACGCTTCCCAATGGTGTCTTAACCACAAGGCCAAATGCCTATCCCAGAGCAAGATGACTTTTAATTTAAACAAATTTTAAATTATTTATTAATTTATTTGAAAGGGCGAGTTAGAGTTATAGAGGGAGTTGGAGAGGCAGAGAGAGAGAAAGAGGGAGAGAGATAGAAGGTGAGACAGAGAAAAGAGGGAGGAAGGGAGAGAGAGAGAGAGAGAGAGAGATATTATTGGTTCACAAATGACTGAAACAACTGGGAGTGGGCCACGTCAAAGCCAGGAATCTTCAACTTCATCCAAGTCTCCCACGTGGGCTGCAGGAACTCAAGTACTTGGACCATCTTCTGCTGCTTTCCCAGATGTATCAGCAGGTAGGTGGATCGGAAGTGGAGCAGTCGGGACTGGAACTGGTGCTTATATGGGATGCAGGCATCACAGGTGGTATCTTAACCTGCTGCGTCACAGCAGCGCAGTCCCCCTTAAATACTTTTTTCAGTCCACACATTCATCTGCACCACATGTATTCTGCCTTCCCTGCTGCTGTGACTGACATTGTATGCCTGCCATCCACAAGCAAATCCTCTCCTGTGTGCTCAAGCATCCGACTGATCCTGCCTTCTCCCAAATACTCTGTGTGTTTTCTCCTATCCATCACTAAATCTTGAATTCTCTGTGTGTTATCCTTCCTTCATCATTTAAACATGTGTGATATCTCTGACCTGTCACTCCTACTCCCTTGGGCTTCTCTTTCTATGATATAACCCAGAAAAGAGTCGAGCACCTGTATGTTCTTCATGTTCTTACAGTATTTCACTTTTCAAACACTTCCCTCTGGTGTCTGTCTCTCACGCTTCACCAAAGCTGTTCAAAGATTTCCATGCTATAGAGTCCTGTGGATATTTCTCACAAACAAAAAATTATTTATGATGTTTAAGTTCATTTTCCACACATTCCCTTTCTTTTCCAACTACTTATTTGGCTGCTTATTTACAGGTTCTATTGTTAACAGCATCTGTAACAGAAATGTTGGCCAGCTTTGGGACTCATTTTTGAGTCAACTTCTCCCCCCACGTTATACTTCCATATTAAGTGATTCCTATGTGTCTCTGTCTTAAAAGACTGTTTGTAGCCGGCACCGCGGCTCACTAGGCTAATCCTCCACCTGTGGCACTGGCACCCCGGGTTCTAGTCCCGGTTGGGGCACCAGATTCTGTCCTGGTTGCTCCTCTTCCAGGCCAGCTCTCTGCTGTGGCCCGGGAGTACAGTGGAGGATGGCCCAAGTGCTTGGGCCCTGCACCCCATGGGAGACTGGGAGAAGCACCTACTCCTGGCTTCAGATCAGCACGGTACGCCGGCCACAGCGTGCCGGCTGCGGCGGCCATTGCGCGGTGAACCAACAGCAAAGGAAGACCTTTCTCTCTGTCTCTCTCTCTCACTGTCCACTCTGCCTGTCAAAAAAAAATTTAAAAAAAATAAAAAAAAGACTGTGTGTTGATGACTCCTAGGGGGTTTATCTTGCAGCACTTCAGGCATCCAGGTAGAGCCCAGGCAGTGGAGCCTAGAGCAGGAACAGATGGAGAGGCGTTGTGAAGGATGAGTCAGCCTCATTTCATTCGTCATGACTTCAAAGCAAAGCTGAGTTTTGGAGGAACTAGCTAAATTTCAGTCCAGAGTTTTAAAAATTCTTCAAGAAATGAATATTCATTTGGAGAACAAGTTTCTCTCTCCCCCAATGCATCATACACACATTGTAAAATACCTTAATTTTTCCTATAAATGTGCCTACTGCATTATTTAACTTGAAATGGAACACCTTAGAAGATCTATAAATATTCTGCAATTAAATCACTGTAAGTTGAAAAGTGCCTGTGCTGCTGCTTCTCTGAGCCATCTTTCCCCTGAGTAAATCTTCCACTTCAATCCTCGCTGCAAGCAAGTCTCACGGCTATCTCCTTGTGTAATCACACACTGTTAATAATACTGTTAAAGCATGAATTATAAAACTGCCATTGAAAATACGATTTTTACTTATATAATTTATACTATTTCCCCTGTATGTTTTCCTTAAGTGATGTATTGATTGGTTAGCTCAGTACAACTGATATCCAGTTGGCAAGATATATTAAAACCTCATTTTAGTTCGAGCTGCGCAAGCTGCAGGGTCTGCGCGCAAGTGCTCGAAGGGGAGTGCGTGCCACACAGACAACAGCGGAGAGACTTGGGACGTCCAGGGCTCCGAGTCCACACATCGGCGCTGGAAGGGGAGCAGACCTGCGTGGAGAGCGTGGGAGCCCACAGTTCGGGACACCAGCGGCAGACTCAACACACCAGCGCTGGAACGCGAGGTGAGCCGAACCTCAATAACCCGAAACACCGGCAGGCAAGCGGAGAGAGGAGACTAGAGGGAACGACCCCCCCGGGGGGGGGACTTCACCAAGCTAACTGGAAGAGAGAGAGAGGAAAAAAAAAAAAAGGTGACTGGTACGGACACGGGTTTCTCTCTCTCCGCTCACCTCTCAAGGGCGAGCAAGACAAAGAGCAGGCGCCATCTTGGACATACGTCATAAGCAGAGCGACCTCAGGTCTGCACCGGCCCTGAGCCTAGCAGAAAAACCTGACTCTGGGCAGGGCGAATTAACAGGAGATTAGGACCTAGTAAATTTGTGGTGCTACTGAACTGAGACTGTGAAAAAAGAGACGGTGGGGGAGAGATCTCACGGAATTCACGTGAGCACTCTCCAGAGACGCTACAATTCCGTAACTTTGGCAACCCAGTGGAAGACTGAAGGAGAATTTGAGCCCACTCCGAGGGCCGAACAGATTCCCTGTGTGGTCCTTGGGAAAGAGCTTCTGATCTCTGGCTCCTGCGGGTATATCATTTGCCTGCTAACTACCTCCAACTTCGTTCAGCTGTGCAGAATAACTTCCCTTTTGAATCAAAAAAAAAAAAAAGAGAGAGAGAGAGAGAGAGGTTTACCACACCTAACCTGGGAGTGTCACCTTAGGCACACCAAAGAGAGCTCTCAGGCCACACCCATCTCAAGCCCTAAGGCTCCATCAAAAACAGATAGTCCACTTAATCTAGAGTCATAGTATAACAAGAAAAACACCACAGGGAAGAAACCAAATATCTCCAATATGACAAATAACAAACGCAAAAACCAAGGTAATAAAAACAAGGAAGTCACCATGAAGCCCTCAACTGAAAAAGACACCCCAATTCAAGATTATGAGGATGATGACATAGAAGAAATGCAAGAAGCAGATCTCAAAAAATTGATAAGAACATTAAGAAGTTCTCAAAAACAAATTCTTGAACTACAGAAATCCTTAATGGACAAGATAGAAAATCTCTCTCGTGAAAATGAAATATTAAGGAGGAATCAAAATGAAACGAAACAACTAGTACAACATGAAACTGGGATAGTGACTGAAGTGAAGAATTCAATAGATCAAATGAAAAACACAATAGAGAGCCTTACAAACAGAATGGGTGAAGCAGAAGAGAGAATATCGGACTTAGAAGACAGAGAACAGGAAAGGATACAGTCAAACCAAAGAAAACACGAGGAAATTAGAAATCTGAAACATATTGTCGGGAATCTTCAGGATACTATTAAAAACCCAACATTCAGGTTCTAGGAGTTCCTGAAGGCATGGAGAGGGAGAAAGGATTAGAAGGCCTTTTTAGTGAGATATTAGCAGAAAATTTCCCAGGTTTGGAGAAGGACAGAGAAATCCTGGTACAGGAAGCTCACAGAACCCCTAATAAACACGACCAAAAGAGATCCTCACCACGACACGTTGTAATTAAACTCTCCACAGTGAAACATAAAGAAAAGATCCTAAAATGTGCAAGAGAGAAACGTCAGATTACTCTCAGAGGATCTCCAATCAGACTCACAGCTGACTTCTCATCAGAAACTCTACAAGCTAGGAGGGAATGGCGAGATATAGCCCAGGTACTAAGAGAGAACAACTGCCAGCCCAGAATAATTATATCCTGCAAAGCTATCATTTGTGAATGAAGGTGAAATAAAGACTTTTCATAACAAACAGAAATTGAAAGAATTTGTTGCCACTCGTCCAGCCCTACAAAAGATGCTTAAAGATGTGTTACACACAGAAACACAGAAACACGGTCATCAATATGAAAGAAGGGAAAGGAAGGAAACCAAGGAAGGAAAGCTCACAGCAAAAGATCACAGGGAATTCAAAGCATATATTAGATCTTATCTTTGGCAAATGGCAGGGCAAAGTTACCACTTATCATTAGTCACATTGAGCGTGAATGGCCTGAACTGTCCAGTTAAAAGACACAGATTGGCTGATTGGGTTAAGGAACAAAACCCATCTATTTGCTGCTTACAAGAAACACATCTTTCCAACAAAGATGCATACAGACTGAAAGTGAAAGGCTGGAAAAAGATATACCATGCCAACAGAAATGAAAAAAGAGCGGGCGTAGCCATCTTAATATCAGACACCATAAACTTTACCACAAAAACCGTTAAGAGAGACAAAGAGGGACACTACATAATGATTAAGGGATCAATTCAACAGGAAGATATAACAATTATCAATGTATATGCACCTAACTACAGGGCACTGGTTTATCTAAAAGATTTGTTAACGGACTTAAAGGGAGACTTAGACCCCAATACAATAGTACTGGGGGACTTCAATACTCCACTCTCAGAAATAGACAGATCATCCGGACAGAAGATCAACAAGGATACAGTAGATTTAAACGACACTATAGCCCAAATGGATCTAACAGATATATACAGAACTTTCAATCCTACAGCTAAAGATTTTACATTCTTCTCAGCAGTACATGGAACCTTCTCTAGGATTGACCACATACTAGGCCATAAAGCAAGTCTCAGCAAATTCAAAAGAATTAGAATCATACCATGCAGCTTCTCAGACCATAAAGGAATCAAGTTGGAAATTAGCAACTCAGGAATCCCTAGAGCATATGCAAACACATGGAGATTGAACAACATGCTCCTGAATGAACAATGGGTCATAGAAGAAATCAAAAGAGAAATCAAAAACTTTCTGGAAGTAAATGAGGATAACAGCACAAAATACCAAAACTTATGGGACGCAGCAAAAGCAGTGTTAAGAGGAAAGTTTATATCAATAGGTGCCTACATCAAGAAATTGGAAAGGCACCAAATAGATGAGCTTTCAATTCACCTCAAGGATCTAGAAAACCTACAGCAAACCAGACCCAAATCTAGTAGGAGAAGAGAAATAATTAAAATCAGAGAAGAAATCAACAGGATTGAATCAAGAAAAACATTCCAAAAAATCAGCCAAACGAGGAGCTGGTTTTTTGAAAAAATAAACAAAATTGACAGCCCATTGGCCCAACTAACTAAAAAAAGAAGAGAAAAGACCCAAATCAATAAAATCAGAGATGAAAAAGGAAATGTAACAACAGACACCACAGAAATAAAAAGAATCATCAGAAATTACTACAAGGACTTGTATGCCAGCAAACAGGGAAACCTATCAGAAATGGATAGATTCCTGGACACATGCAACCTACCTAAATTGAACCAGGAAGACATCGAAAACCTAAACAGACCCATAACTGAGACAGAAATTGAAACAGTAATAAAGGCCCTCCCAACAAAGAAAAGCCCAGGACCAGATGGATTCACTACTGAATTCTACCAGACATTTAAAGAAGAACTAACTCCAATTCTTCTCAAACTATTCAGAACAATCAAAGAAGAGGGAATCCTCCCAAATTCTTTCTATGAAGCCAGCATCACCTTAATTCCTAAGCCAGAAAAAGATGCAGCACTGAAAGAGAATTACAGACCAATATCCCTGATGAACATAGATGCAAAAATCCTCAATAAAATTCTGGCCAATAGAATGCAACAACACATCAGAAAGATCATCCACCCAGACCAAGTGGGATTTATCCCTGGTATGCAGGGATGGTTTAATGTGCGCAAGACAATCAATGTGATACACCACATTAACAGACTGCAGAAGAAAAACCATATGATTATCTCAATAGATGCCGAGAAAGCATTTGATAAAATACAACACCCGTTCATGATGAAAACTCTAAGCAAACTGGGTTTGGAAGGAACATTCCTCAATACAATCAAAGCAATCTATGAAAAACCCACAGCCAACATCCTATTGAATGGGGAAAAGTTGGAAGCAATTCCACTGAGATCTGGGACCAGACAGGGATGTCCACTCTCACCACTGCTATTCAATATAGTTCTGGAGGTTCTAGCCAGAGCTATTAGGCAAGAAAAAGAAACTAAAGGGATACAAATTGGGAAGGAAGAACTCAAACTATCCCTCTTTGCAGATGACATGATTCTTTATTTAGGGGACCCAAAGAACTCTACTAAGAGACTATTGGAACTCATAGAAGAGTTTGGCAAAGTAGCAGGGTATAAAATCAATGCACAAAAATCAACAGCCTTTGTATACACAGACAATGCCATGGCTGAGGAAGAACTGCTAAGATCAATCCCATTCACAATAGCTACAAAACAATCAAATACCTTGGAATAAACATAACCAAGGATGTTAAATATCTCTACGATGAAAATTACAAAACCTTAAAGAAAGAAATAGAAAAGGATACCAAGAAATGGAAAAATCTTCCATGCTCATGGAGTGGAAGAATCAATATCATCAAAATGTCCATTCTCCCAAAAGCAATTTATAAATTCAATGCAATACCAATCAAGATACCGAAGACCTTCTTCTCAGATCTGGAAAAATTGGTGCTGAAATTTATATGGAGGCACAAGAGACCTCGAATAGCTAAAGCAATCTTGTACAACAAAAACAAAGCTGGAGGCATCACAATACCAGATTTCAGGACATACTACAGGGCAGTTGTAATCAAAACAGCATGGTACTAGTACAGAAACAGATGGATAGACCAATGGAACAGAATTGAAACACCAGAAATCAACCCAAACATCTACAGCCAACTTATATTTGATCAAGGATCTAAAACTAATTCCTGGAGCAAGGACAGTCTATTCAATAAATGGTGCTGGGAAAATTGGATTTCCACGTGCAGAAGCATGAAGCAAGACCCCTACCTTTCACCTTACACAAAAATCCACTCAACATGGATTAAAGACCTAAATCTACGACCTGACACCATCAAGTTACTAGAGAACATTGGAGAAACCCTTCAAGATATTGGCACAGGCAAAGAGTTTCTGGAAAAGACCTGGGAGGCACAGGCAGTCAAAGCCAAAATTAACTATTGGGATTGCATCAAATTGAGAAGTTTCTGTACTGCAAAAGAAACAGTCAGGAGAGTGAAGAGACAACCGACAGAATGGGAAAAAATATTTGCAAACTATGCAACAGATAAAGGGTTAATAACCAGAATCTACAAAGAGATCAAGAAACTCCACAAAAACAAAACCAACAACCCAATTAAGAGATGGGCCAAGGACCTCAATAGACATTTTTCAAAAGAGGAAATCCAAATGGCCAACAGGCACATGAAAAAATGTTCAAGGTCATTAGCAATCAGGGAAATGCAAATCAAAACCACAATGAGGTTCCACCTCACCCCGGTTAGAATGGTTCACATACAGAAATCTACCAACAACAGATGCTGGCGAGGATGTGGGGAAAAAGGGACACTAACCCACTGTTGGTGGGAATGCAAACTGGTCAAGCCACTGTGGAAGTCAGTCTGGAGATCCCTCAGAAACCTGAATATAACCCTACCATTCGACCCAGCCATCCCACTCCTTGGAATTTACCCAAAGGAATTTAAATTGGCAAACAAAAAGCGGTCTGCAGCCTAATGTTTATTGCAGCACAATTCACAATAGCTAAGACCTGGAACCAACCTAAATGCCCATCAACGGTAGACTGGATAAAGAAATTATGGGATATGTACTCTTTAGAATACTATACCGCAGTAAGAAACAATGAAATCCAGTCATTTGCAACAAAATGGAGGAATCTGGAACACATCATGCTAAGTGAAGTAAGCCAGTCCCAAAGGGACAAATACAATATGTTCTCCCTGATCGGTGACAACTGACTGAACACAAAAAAGGAAACCTGTTGAAGTGGAATGGACACTATGAGAAACGGTCACTTGATCAGCATAGCCCTGACTGTTAACGAACAACTTAATACATTATCCTTCTTAGTAGTTTTTTTGTCTGTTCTACTTAATATGACTGGTTTAATTCTGTAATTAATACACAGTTATTCTTAAGTGTTGAAATTTAACTGAAATGTGATCCCTGTTAAACATAAGAGTGGGAATAAGAGAGGAAAGAGATATATAATTTGGGACATGCTCAAGCTGACTTGCCCCAAATGGTAGAGTTAGAAACATACCAGGGGACTCCAATTTAATCCC
Organism: Oryctolagus cuniculus; assembly: GCF_051225735.1. Taxonomy (NCBI): domain Eukaryota; kingdom Metazoa; phylum Chordata; class Mammalia; order Lagomorpha; family Leporidae; genus Oryctolagus; species Oryctolagus cuniculus. The sequence continues at coordinate 17,727,352 of NC_142876.1, forward strand.
ATCAAGGTGGCATGTACCAATGCCATCTCACTATTCCAAGTGATCAATTTCTGTTCACAATTGATCATAATGAAAGGACTAAGAGTCAAAGGGAGCACATAAACACGTCTAGTACCTGCCAACACTAACCAATAGAATAAATAAAGGGGAGAGTGATCCAACATGGGAAGTGAGATACTCAGCAGACTCATAGAATGGCAGATGTCCTAAATAGCACTCTGGCCTCAGAATCAGCCCTAAAGGCATTCGGATCTGGCTGAAAAGCCCATGAGAGTATTTCAGGCATGGAAAGCCAAGTCACTCTGGCAAAAGATCTCTGTGAGTGAGATCTCAGTGGAAAGAACAGGTCTTCAAAGAAGGAGGTACCTTTCTCTGAAGGGAGGAGAGAACCTCCACTTTGACTATGACCTTGTCTAAACAAGATAAGAGTCGGAGAACTCAGAGGGCTTCCATAGCCTTGGCAACTCATGACTGGAGCATAGGGAGATTACTGATGCCATAGACAGGAGTGTCAATTGGTAAAGTCAACAACAGGAGTCACTGTGCACTTACTCCTCATGTAGGATCTCTGTCCTTAATGTGCTGTGCATTGAGATTTAATGCTATAACGAGTACTCAAACAATATATTTCACTTTGTGTTTCTATGGGGGTGCAAACTGTTGAAATCTTTACTTAATGCATACTAAACTGATCCTCTGTAAAAAAAAAAAAAAAAAAAAAAAAAAAAAAAAGAAATTATCAACTCCCAACTTGACTCTCACTGGGATTAAACATGACAATAGGTCTGATCTGATTTCATCTCCATTGAAAAAAAAATCATCTATTATTTTTCACTTTATGTTTCTGTGTGGGAGCAAACTGTTGAAATCCTTACTTAATGTATACTAAGCTGATCTTCTGTATATTAAGATAATCGAAAATGAATCTTGATGTGAATGGAAGGGGAGAGGGAGTGGGAAAGGGGAGGGTTGTGGGTGGGAGGGACGATATGGGGGGGAAGCCATTGTAATCCATAAATCGTACTTTAGAAATTTATATTCATTAAATAAAAGTTAAAAAAAAAGAAATGTGAAGGCATAAACATGAGAAAACATATTCAGAGCGTCTGGAAGGATAATAGACTAGAAAGAGGCAAAGAAGCAATCATCACACTTCTAAAAGTGTGTTTTTACCTTTGTTTTTACTTTCATAGAGCAATAAATGGTGTTTTCTCAAAAAAAACCTCATTTTAGTAAGGTTTAGTTATTATTGAGCTTTCTGAGACATCAGTTTTTAACAAATTGGGTTTTTATTATTTTATTTAAAGATTTATCTATTTGAAAGGCAGAGTTTCAGAGAGGTGGAGGCGGGGAGAGAGAGAGATCTTCTATCTGCTGGTTCACTCCCCAAATGGCTGCAACAGCTGGAGCTGGGCTAATCCAAAGCCAGGAGATCCGCTTCTTCCATTCTCCCACGTGGGTTCAGGGGCCCAAGGACTTGGGCCATCTTCTGTTGCTTTCCCAGGTGCACTGGCAGGAAGCTGGATCGGAAGTGGAGCAGTCTAGATTTGAACTGGCGCCCGTATGGTATGCCAACACTGCAGGCGGTGGCTTTACCCACTAAGGCACAGTGCTGGTCCATGGGTTTTTATCACTTTTAAAATTTATTTGTAAATTTTGGATGAACGTGAAATGCCTGAGGCATCTAATGTAAAATTTCAAAAGATACACAGAACATAAACTAATGATAGTGCACAATTAGTTCTTCCATAACCTTTATCACAGAATGTAGTGCCCTGTTGTTCTGTGGCACACTAGAACCCATTCTATCACCTGACTGCATCTGGTTCTCATGATTAAACCTCCCCATGCCCCTACCATTCCTAAACTCTGGAATCATTATGGTTTAAACATTTTTTGATCCAAAATTAAATGCTCTAATTATCATGGTACAGTACTTGGGCTATAGTTCTATATTAATGAAAATGATATGAAATATGTAGTGGCAAGATCTCAATCTAAATAATGGTAATTTCCTTAACAGGATGGTATTTAAAGTAGCATTGCAACAAATAAATTTTACGTTGCTTTGCCAAATAACTTCCTTGTGTCTGAGTAAGACTGCTTTAGTGTAGGAGATGTTTTGCTGTTCCCCAGTATGCTTTCCTTGTAGTGATTTCTGTATTTCATTGTTTTTAATGCTAATATCTGCTCAGTCCAAATATAGTTAGGTTTCTCTTTTACTTGACATTATACTCTCACATAGCTTCTTGATTGTTTTATAAGTACTGATACAAATTCATTAGTTTCTCTTTTGTGCCTCATTTTTTATTATTTCACACAATTTTTCATAGAAATAGAATTTGATCTGAGAACAGATGCAGTAGTTGGAAACATTTTTCCAGTATTTTAACATATTAGTGCTTGCTATAGGATCAGCTGTTCATTCACAGATTCAGTCACACTTCTAAGTACCCAAACATCAATTTTGTCTATGCATTGGAAGTCCTGATTGGAGTTTATAATGAATTGACAATATCAGAGTCACACCAAAAGATTTCCTATTTAAGTCTCAAATTCTGTCAATCATTATTTTCTACAATTTTAAATTAAAGCTACAAAGTAAGATTTCCCAAGTAGGCAAAACTTGCTAACAACAGTAGCATCCTTCACTGGGTGCCTTCTGTCCACATGCCTGCATGGTCCAAAATATCATTTAATCCTCACTCTCAATGTATATGTTAAACATGATAAAATTACAGGTCTGGCACCGTGGCTCACTTGGTTAATCCTCCACATCCCATATGGGCACCGGTTCTAGTTCCGGTTGCTCCTCTTGCAGTCCAGCTCTCTGCTGTGGCCCGGGAGGGCAGTGGAGGGTGGCCCAGGTGCTTGGGCACCCATAGCCACATGGGAGACCAGGAGGAAGCTCCTGGCTCCTGGCTTTGGATCAGCGCAGCACTGGCAGTGGCGGCCATTTGGGGCGTGAACCAATGGAAGACCTTTCTCTGTCTCTCTCTCACTGTCTATAACTCTGTCAAATAAATTTTTAAAAAATGATAAAATTGCTATTCAGAGACAATTACTTGCCAACAATCACTAACAAATGTGAGTGAAAACAATAGGCTTGAAATCACAGTGAAGTCCTAAAGTGATCTCTTTCCATTGCTTCTCCTACTTCCCTTATTTACATCCTGAGTGTTCCTGTTTACTATTTACATTTGCATTTGTTCTTTGCAGCAATGTCAGTGTTATAGTGAGAAATTTTTTTTATCTTAATTTATTTGACTCTTGGTGTGCCTTCTAGACTGTATTCCTGTATTCATCAAATTTCTATGCTTTTACATTCTCTCAGCATTTCATAAAATTTCTGATTTTTTAAAAATATAATGGCTAATTGTAAAGGGACAAAAAGTCCCAAATATAAAATATTTTGATTCACATAAAGGGTTTATTTTGTTCACATAAAATCATGTTTATGTCAAATATTTCTTCTCCAAACTTCGTTGTTTTGAGCTTGTATTTCTTTCACATTTAGACACTATGAATATGTACTAAACACTACAACTGAAAAAACTTGTGAAATGGAAGATATATATCTTTGTTATGCTCTTTTGCTATCAAAACACACAGAATATGATGTTGCCAGTACTCTGAGTTCCCTTCGCTTTATTACTCTCCCTGGCCTGCCAACTTTTATAGTCACACACATTTCAGATCTTACTCCCTCCTCCCTCCATCAGACCTTGACCTGTCGTCTCCTAGAAACATTGAAATCCATAACAGCCAGCACAGTCAGCATTCATATCATGCATTCTCAGTATCATTCTCCACTGGAAGGAACCTAAGGTCCTTGGAGATATGGCTGATTCCATGGCTGGGGCAGAGAAAGTTTAATCTTGTGCCAGAAAATAAGGAAATATTCCAAAGAGAAATGAGGGTGTGCAAAGAAACCCAGGAACCACTTTAAACACATACAGAAAAACTTGGAAATAAAGATAAGTAGGGGAAATCATAGACTGAGGCCTTTGCAAAAAAATAAGAATTGTGAAGCTATCCTGACACTAGATAAGCAACTAAGAAAATACATGAATAAGGAGCAAATAAAGTACTTCTTTCTAGATATAAAGCTAATACATGTGCACACGATGATGGAGTTAGAAAATCACCATTTTACAGTTGCCATCTTGAAATGGATTCAAGAAAGAATGGTTGGTAGATGCCATGAGTAAGGGGAGGCTTTGTTAATATTTACATTGTGTTAGAGCATTGTTCCACAGGTTACGAAAGAAAAATATTAGCTATGGGGTCAAGAAATCAGGTTAATCAAAAGTGAGTCGCAAAAAGATGCCACATATCTACAGATGCAGTACATGGGAAAGATTATGTCATTAACAGACATATCCACATAATTCACTCCCTGAACGGAATGATAAGGAAACCAAAGTAGTCAACAGTGGGATTTCCCACAACAGGCCTTTACAAACTGGTTCAGTAAAGCAGCAGATGGTAAATATCCTGAGAGTCATGAGTGTTTTTAATCAAATATTAACTTCATTTTATTTTTAAAGTTTTTAAAAGCTTTATTTATTTACTTGAAAGTCAGAGTTACACAAAGAGAGAAGGAGAGGCAGAGAGAGAAAGGTCTTCCATCTGCTGGTTCACTTCCCAGTTGGCTGCAACGGCCAGGAGCTGTGCCGAGCTGAAGCCAGGAGCCAGGAGCTTCCTCTGCATCGCTCATGTGCATGCAGGGGCCCAAGGACCTGGGCCATCTTCAACTTCTTTTCCAGGACATAGCAGAGAGCTGGATTGGAAGTGGAGCAGCTGAGACTCGAACCAGCGCCCATATGGGATGCCAGCACTGCAGGCAGCAGTTTTACCTGCTACGCCACAGCGCCGACCCCTATTAATTTTATTTTAAAAACAAAATAAGAATTCTTTATGAGTTTGAGGACCATGCAAAAACAACTCACAGCCTGAATTTAGCCTGTAAGGCATAGTTTGCCAACCCCTATGCTAGAAAATAACTGTCTTGTATTCTTAAAAAAAAAAAAATGACTTGAAAGACAGAGAAAGGCTTAGGACTTATTTAAGATCATGGGAACATAAAGAGACATGACAACAAAATTCAGCACAGAATTCTGGACTGCACCAGACTGTTAGTGTAAAAATGTCTATCAATTCCATTGTTGAGGGAACTAGTGAGATCACTGTTGTATTTTCTGTGTTTGAAAAGCATGCGGTAAATGTGTAAGGGAAAATTGTTGCTCTTAGGAAATACAGAGTTATATAGAGTAAAAATTGAGATTTTTGCAATATGTTCCCAAGTGGAATCATATAAATATATATTTCGCTGTATGTGTACACAGAAGCCCACCAAATGGAAGCCAATGATAATGTGTCAAAATGTTACATAAAGAAAATGTGGTATATATGCATGATGGACTATAACTCAGCCATAAAAAAGAATGAAATCTTGACATTTGCAACAAAATGCATGGAACCAAGATCATTATGCAAAGTGAAGAAAACCAGTCTCAGACACCCATCACATGTTGGCTCACATTCGTGGAAGTCCGCATAGAGTATGAACGTTGTTTGGAGGTCATGGCATGTGGTATATGGTTACTAAGTATTGCTTCATGGAATCATGCCGCATGAATGTTAATATACCCTTCTTTCCCCATGTTATGATCATTGTCACAGATGTCTTACTTTGTGACGTTAATGTGATTTCAAGACAAAATAAAATTAAAAAAAATATAATGTCTGGAAACTGTTTAAAGGCAATGGTGACGGATAGACTCTGAAAGTGTTCCTGAGATCCCCACCTCTTGTTTAATGCGCTGTGCATAATCCTCTTCTATTAAGTAAGGTGGGAACTGGGAGTTGAAGACACCACTGTATGATTAGGTTACACTACATAGCAAAGCTAAAAGATTTTGCAGGTTCAATCAACACCCCGAATCAGCCACATGTAAGTTAATCAAAAGACAGTTTATCCTGGATAAGTCTGATCTGAACCACTGAGGCCTTTAAAGAAGAGTCTATAGTGTCTGCTAATACTAACTGATAGAATTAAAAAGGAGAGAACAATCCACCATGGGAAGTGGGATATACAGCAGACTCATAGAATGGCAGATATCCTAAACAGTGCTCTGGCCTCAGAATCAGCCCTTAAGGTATTTGGATCCAGCTAAAAAACCCATGAGAGTATTTCAGGCATGGAAAGCCAAGACACTCTTGAAAAAAACCTAAATGAAAGATCTCTGTGAGTGAGATCCCAGTGGAATGAATGGGCCATCAATGAAAATGTAGAATTACATTATATATATTATCTATCTATCTATCTAATATATCTCCATCCCTTTCTCTGAAGGGAGAAGAGAACTTCCACTTCCACTTTGACTATGGCTTTCTCTAACTAAGATAGGAGTTGGCGAACTCAAGAGGCTTCCATAGCCTTGGCAGCTCATGACAAGAGCCTCGGGTAATTACTGACATCATAAATAAGAGTGTCAATTGTTAAGTCAACAACAGGAGTCACTGTGCACTTACTCCCCATGTAGGATCTCTGTCCTTAATGTGTTGTACTATGTGAATTAATGGTATAAATAGTACTGAAACAGTACTTTACACTTTGTGTTTCTGTGTGGGTACAAACTGATGAAATCTTTACTTAGTATATACAAAATTGATCTTCTGTATATAAAGATAATTGAAAATGAATCTTGATGTGAATGGAATGGGAGAGGGAGTGGGAGATGGGATGGTTGCAGGTGGGGGGCAAGTTCTGGGGGGGGCGGAAAGCCACTGTAATCCAAAAGCTGTACTTTGGAAATTTATATTTATTAAATAAAAGTTAAGAAAATTTGAAGAAGAGTCTAGCTGTTGGAGACACACTTCTGCTGACTTTCGGTATTCTAGAAGAGCTGAGGAAGAACAATGGAGAAATTCCAAGCTGAAAATTTCTCAGGTTACACAAAATCCCAAGGGATGATAGAATTCTGCTTTAGTAAAGTTAAGAAATCATGTTGAACAACCAATATACCAATGGAAATCTCAACATTGTCTCTCCACAAAAGCAGAACTAAGTTAACCACACATCAGTAGTTGTCAACCTGTAATCTGTGGACCAGTCCTGAACTTGTACCTGCTTTTGTTAAATTCTAATGGAATATAGCCACACTTACTTGTTTACATTTTGCAAGTCACTATTTTCATGCTACAAAGCAGAATTAAGTGGTTGCTGCAGAGACTGTGTGGCTGACAATGTCTAAAATATTTAATGTCTTGTCCTCTATAAAAAATGTTTGCCAACCTTTATTCCTAGAGCTAATAGTTGTTAAATGAACTGTGTCAAATATTAAAAACAAATCTCATCCAGATTAGGCACTTCAACAAGTAACTTAACTGCATTCCAAAACAAAGTTTAATAACCTGCAAGTGAAAATCACAAAAAACTAGATTCTCCACAATGTAAAACAAAAACAGTCTAGTATCTGATACAAATTGCTAAGTATGGAAGGGAACAACAAATACGACCCATAAACAGAAAAACTTGCTGGTAGAAATAGGTGAAGAAATGACAGAGATGATTGAAATCTGTGGACAAGGACAATTAGCATTTACTTTAAATATGCTTAAGGATATAAATAAAAACATGAACATGAGAAGAAGTGAAGACATTTATGGAGAATCTATTAGAATATATATGACTGGAAAACATCATCTATGAATGGAAAACTTGGTGGAAGAGATTACGAGATGAGGTATTGCTAGGGATAGGATTTGTGATCTGAATACAGAAATAGAAACTAGAAACTGATTTATAGAAAAATAATATCAGAAATATCATAATCTGTGGGTCAGTACTAAACTACCTAATATTTATGTGATCCTGGTCATAGAAGAAAAGGAAACGGGGGAATAGGAAAAATAGTTTGAGAAACAAGTCTTGAAATTTTCACAAATTAACTAAAATGTATAAATCTACAGATTAAAGAAATGCAATAAACCAAACAGGAAAATTGCAACAATAATGGCATTAAGACACATCATGACCAGTGATAAAGAGGTAATCTTAATAATTAAATAAATTAATTTTAATTAATTAGCCAAAGAAAATAATGCATATCCTAAGAGGAACAATTATCACTGACCTCTCAAGAGGTTGCATGAATCAGAAATCAGTGGAATGAAATCTATTAGAAGAGAAATTGTTAATACAGAATTCCATACTCGTGGAAACTGTATTTTAAAAATGAAGGTGAACCAAAGGTTGCTTGATTTAGTGTTGGGCAGCCCTATCTTAAAAGAAATGTAACAAGAAGTTCTTCAGAGTGAAAGAACATGATATCAGGTAGAAACTTGTGTTTATACAGGGAGATCTATAGAAATGCTAATCATGTGAGTAAATATACAATACTGTCCATATAATTCTACATTTTCATTAAAAGACACAAGAGGATTTCAAAATGTGGAAAACTGGAAGTAAAACATAATTTATTTTGGTGTAAAAATTTGAAATTTGTCCATGTTTTTTCATAACACACTTTTGCATGACCTGTTTGAAGACTTCTCATGGTTGCTTATTTAAAACGAAAATAATACAGATTCTATTCTCTTATGGCACACTCAGTGATGGGTTGAGGGGTGGGGTTGGGGTTGTATTGACTGAGAAGACAAATTAAACAATTAAAGCAAAAATTTTAACCTGAATTTTCATCACTGAGAAAAAAAACTTTATAACCTCTATCACTCCATAATTTATTTTTATAATACTTCCCAGTGAGAAACATGGCTGTAAATTGATATTTTCTAATAATAGTTTTATGGATTTACCTTCTCAGTTGCAATTGCATTTTGACAGGAGACTTTTAAAGACATACAATCTTATGTATGATTGAAAACCCTCTATGGGGAATTGCTAATATTTTCCTCAGTGGGTGTGATGAGTGCTATTGGGATTGAATTGACCCTGATATTTCCCTAAATATGGTATGTCTGTTGCCACTTGCCGCGATCCTTTTTCCTATCTGATTTTTATAAACATCAGGAAAAAGAACTCTTTCGTCTTTTACGTTATGAAGAGAGACTACATACAATTTTACCTAGCTAAATGTTCATCTCTATTTTAAACCAGAATCCATGAGACTTTATTAACCTAAAATGAGGCACTGTGTATAACTAGAGTTACTGAGAGTTTAAGAATTTATACATATTTTCTTAAGCTTCATGGATACAGTTTATATCATTACCTCTACTGTAAATGAATAGAGATTGAAGAAAATTGCCAAATATTACATTGTAACATCAGAGTGGTTTCAAACCATGGCTCATTCTAGAGAATTTGTGACTCCAAAATTTTCACTTCTAACCAACTGCTTCTACCATTTCAGTAAGACGCCTTATCTTGAATCTTATTCAACCAGTAACTTCCATAGCATTTGTCAATAATGGCTTCTTTTCCTTGTTAGTAGACAAAAAATGGAAAAGACAAAATGAAACTGTACTGATAACTGGAGTTGGTGTTGAAAAATTATTTTAAATATATTTTAACCATATAATAATATGTAGGGAAAAGTAAATCATTACTCCAACTTATGAATGTGGAAGCTCATACTTAGTTCACACAACTGTTGAGATAACTGAGTAAGTATGTGCAGAAGAGTTTTCTATTGGATATAGACTAATCATTTAGTTCTATCATTGTTCTTTAAGTAAAAGCAATAACGTTTCAAGAATAAAACAAAAACATGGGTAGCATATAGTTGTATATCATATAAATGCATTATAATTGATATAACTGTGCTTGATAAACATACGCACTAGTGCTGATAGAACAAATAGTTATAAATGCCAGTGAAGGAATGGTTAAGAATGTTATACTACTACAGTTTTAATGATCTGCAATTAATTCAAAATTTACTGTATATGGGTGAAATGCTCATTTTCTTCATTCAATTATTGTCCAGAGCCATTGTCTATATTCCTACTAAAATAGGTCTTTTTGCTGGTTGAGCATCTTGTTCAGTAAAATATTGACATTTTTTACTGTAATTAAGCTTAAAATATGTTATCTCAAAAACTAAAAAAAAAAAAAAGGAAGAAGGAAAGAGGATGGGAAGGAGAGAGGGTTAGGCAGGGAGAGGAGAGGAGTGTCATTGTGTTCTTAGAATTGTATCTACAAATCTCATTGTTTTTTTAAAGCTCAGCAAGAAAAATTTTTATATAGAATAAAATTAGGATATTTGTAAAATTTTAGAATAAAATGAGCACACTTTTAAAATAAAAATTTCCTGGGCTGGCGCTCTGGCGCAGCAGATTAACACCCTGGCCTGAAGCACCCGTATCCCATAAGGGCACTGGTTCGAGACCCAGCTGCTCCACTTCCAATCCAGCTCTCTGCTATGGTTTGGGAAAACAGTAGAAGATGGCCCAAGTCCTTGGGCTTCTGCACCCATGTGGGAGACTTGGAAGAAGCTCCTGGCTTCTGGCTTTGGATAGGCTCAGTTCCGGCTGTCGCGGCCAACTGGGGAGTGAACCATTGGATGGAAGACCTCTCTCTCTCTCTCTCTCTCTCTCCCTTCCTCTCTCTCTCTCTCTAACTCTTTCAAATAAATACGTAAATCTTAAAAAAATTCCAAATTAAATGAAAATATCACTATTGGAAATTTTTTGAGCTTTAAGTGACACTATATAATTATAAATACTTCATTATAGAAAATATTATAAATATAGAATTACTATGAATACTATAGACATAGAAATGTTCTATACAATCACCTATTAGTCAGTAGGAAACTTTTGATGCTATGTTAACAGGTTTTACATACACACAAACACACACACACAGGTGTATGGACAAATAGGTGTTATTTTAGTGTAGACTGTGGTTTTTTTTCACATATCTAATCAGTACACAGGGTTCACTGATCTTGAAGTGTATGTATGATAAGTATTATAATTTCATATTGTCTTTCACCACTTTGGAACCTTTTATTTTCCCTTCTTTAATCAGTATTTTGTAGTTTTCAATACCTAGATACAATGTATGTTTAGCTAGATACATACATAGATATTGCATATTGCATTTTCTACTGCTATATGACAAAGGGTACATTTTACAAAACTCACTTTCCAGTTGTTACAGTTTTTTCTATTATTTTATACAATGATCTTGCTAAATTTATGCTTTAGCTCTAGAAATATCTCTATATAAGTTCTCTGGAATTGTCTACATAGACAATGCTTTTTCTGCAAATAAAAACAGTTTTACTTCCTCCATTGCGATATCTATGCCTTTTCATTATTTTTAGTACCTTTTACACAAGCTTAGAGGTCCACTATGTATTCAAGCCTAGAGAGAGCGCAATAGTGTCTTGTTCTTGACTTTAGGAAAAGGCATCCAGTCTTTCATCTTTGGATCTATATTAGTTTTAGGTTTTTGTATCATATTACAGAAGATTTCTCCTATTCATCATCCTCAGAGTTCATTTTCTCATTAATGGATGACTTTTTTCAGATGTTTTTCTTGTATATTATATTATCAGATGGATTTTATTCTTTAGTATGTTACTTTGGGGACTAATCAAACACATTGTAGAATAAACACCTCTTGGTCATAATGTATTGCCCTACCTGCTTTGACAAGGAGCTAATATTTTGTGAACTTTGTATCTTACAGTAACGAAGATTATTTCTCTGTAGCTTTCTTGTCTATAATGTTTTCAGTTTGGGAATGAAAATCCCTCATTTGTTTACTGTAAGAGAGTGTGTGGAATTTGTGTTATTCCTTCCTTGAGTACTTAGAGGAATTCAGGAATGAAACTATTGGAATTAAGATGTTTTTACTTTTATTGTTTCTTTGTTTATAAGTGTAGTTTGTTACATAAAGCATTATCAGGTTACTTAACAGTTCTTTTAAATAGTTCAACTATGTTTTTATTAAATTTTTATTAATATAAACAGAACATATTTCAAATTATTCATAGACACGATTTTAAGAATATAATGATACTTCCTGGGGCATGGAACATTCACTTAAATTTTAGTGCACTTGGCATCCACAATGCTATCCCTCTTTGGTTATTGGTAATTTGCTGCTTTTTTCTTGGTTAGTCTTGCTAGAGATTTTTTTTTTAACTTTTATTTAATGAATATAAATTTCCAAAGTAGAGCTTATGGATTACAATGGCTTCCCCCCCATAACGTCCCTCCCACCCGCAACCCTCCCCTTTCCCACTCCCTCTCCCCTTCCATTCACATCAAGATTCATTTCGATTCTCTTTATATACAGAAGATCAGTTTAGCATACATTAAGTAAAGATTTCAACAGTTTGCTCCCGCACAGAAACATAAAGTGAAAAATACTGTTTGAGTACTAGTTATAGCATTAAATCTCAATGTACAGCACACTAAGGACAGAGATCCTCCATGAGGAGTAAGTGCACAGTGACTCCTGTTGTTGACTGAACAAATTGACACTCTTGTTTATGGCATCAGTAATCACCCTAGGCTCTTGTCATGAGCTGCCAAGGTTATCCACTTGATATTTTCAAATAAGTTTTTCATTTCTTTAATTTTTTTCTATCCTTTATGCTTTTGATTTAATTAACTTTGCTTGGCTTTGGTATTTTTCTCATCTTTGTATTTACTTTGACTCTCTTTTGTGGCCTTGAAAATGTCTTTGCTTACTTATTTGAAACCTACCTTCTTTTCTACATTATGTATTTATTCTTTTTTAAAAAAGATATATTTATTTATTTGAAAGTCATAGTTACACAGAGAGAGAAGGAGAGGCCGAGAAAGGGAGAGAGAGAGAGAGAGAGAAAGAGAGAGAGAGAGTTCTTCCATTTGATGGTTCACTCCCCAGTTGGCTGCAATGGCTGGTGCTGTGCTGATCCGAAGCCAGGAGCCAGGAGCTTCTTCTAGGTCTCCCATGTGGGTGCAGGGGCCCTAGAAGTTGAACCATCTTCTGCTTTCCCAGGTCATAGCATAGAGCTGGATTGGAAATGGAGAAGCCAGGACTTGAACCAGGTTTTTTTTGTAGATTATTTATTTATTTAAAAGATAAGTTTACAGAGGGAGAAGGAGAGACACAGAGATCTTCTAGCTGCTGGTTAACTCCCCAAATAGCTGTAATAGCTTAGAGCCAGGAGCTTCATCCAGGTCTGCCACATGGGTGGCAAGGACCCTAGCAGTAATTAGCAGAGAGCTGTATTTTAAGTGGGGCAGCTGGGATTGGAACCGGGACCCGTATGCGATGCTGGCATCTCAGCTGGTGGCTTAATCCAGGACCCCACAAGGCAGGGCCCCTTGTTGCTTGCTTTATGAGCTTCTATTATTGTCAATGAGAAGAGTCTGTGGTTTCCAGGCTATTGCTTGTATGGGTCACTTTCTATGTGGCTTTACCTATGCTGATGATAGTGTGCAAATTGATTGGGCAATATAGCATTTTGAATAGTCCCATTTGTTGATTGTATCCACATATTTTTCACTTGGCTCAAGGGAGGATGTCTTGGGGGCTGTTCAGATGGACATGCATTTTTTCCCTTTTGTGCCAGGCCCTGCTGTGGCTGCCACAGACTTTAGGAGGGTTTTTCTTAATATCCCCTCCATACTCCCCTTTGTGCTATGCCTCAAGGAGCATCTCCCTCTGCGCTCTTACCACACTCCAAGCAGGATCACACTGTTAATTGTGGCTTCACACTTGTTAGACTGGTTGGGCAAAGGGTTGAGTCTTCCTTGTGAAGCCCAGTCTTAAGCAAAGGACTCTCCTTCGGAGTATACCTTACTAGATAGAGTTTCTGTTCTGCACTAAGTAGACCTTATTAGAGCTCCTGTTCTGCACTAACTCCTGACTCTCCTCCTATTTCTGTTTCTGCACGGAGTTGGAAGGCATTGTCATTTTCTTCTCAATGGACTCACAGCAGTGTCTTAAAGATTGCAGCTGGCACCGTTTTCCCTGAAGTTTAACCATTTGGTCCTTGGGGGAAACAGGAAGAAGGATTTACACAAGGCTGCGTGCCTCTGCCGCAGTAGCTTCCATTCCCCCGCTCCAGGCCTGGGTTAGGAAGGATGCTTTCTCAGAACCCAAGCCAGTTTTCCTTGTGAGCGCTCTGGGAGGGTCAGTGAGAAGCACTTGTAAGTGCACACAGGTGTTCTGTGTCTGCAATCCCCAGGGATTTCACATTCTCGTCGCACCCATCCTTTTGTGAACAAGTTCAGCTGTCTGCTTCTTAACAGTAGTTGCATTTGTTTCAAATAAGGAGGATCCTGTGGTCTCTCCGTGTAAGCATCTGTCTTTCCTTAAACTTGTGGCTAGATTATCTCCTTAAATCCTCAGCTTTCTGAGCACTTTAAGAAAAGTTGAATGGAAGGGGAGAGGGAGTGGATAAGGGGAGGGTTGCGGGTTGGAGGGACGTTATGGGGGGAAGCCATTGTAATCCATATTCTGTACTTTGGAAATATATATTCATTAAATCAAAGTTAAAAAAAGTCAAAAAAATGTTTATTATATTATAAATAAAACTTTAAAATAATTTGTTTCAAAAAAAAAAAAAAGAAAAGTTGGGAACTTGCAGTTTTGTCCATTGTGGTTGTCACAAGGTTAGAAATGATGCTTTTTTGGAATTCCCACAATAGAAGCAGAATGAAAATTATAGATCTATATTTTAAATATTTTTCTAGCTTGAACGAAGTCCAATTGAAGATTTTAAATCTACTTCATGTCTTATGCCACTTACAAATAGATGTTTAATCATGCGCTCTGTACACATTTTTGTTTCTGTCTTTAATGAGCATTGCTTTTAACTTTCCACATAGTTGTAAGTTTCTAAATGTCAAAATTATCCTCTTCATATTCATAATTCTTATAGTGATTGACTTGCAATGCTAGACATACAGTGTAAGGATTTCCTTTATTTTAAAGAGGTGTTTGGTTAAAACAAAAATAGCAAACAGAGACTAAGCAAGCTAACAATACTTTATCAATGACATAGAGATTAAAGAAAAAATGTATGTCCTTAACTTAAAAATTTTTGAATGCATACATAATATGTAACGTTGTTATGACTACAGATAGCATTTAGAATTTGTGTGAACAAGATTGCTTCCTTTTTAACCAGAATGCAAACAATTAATTATAGTGGGAAAAATAAATGCCAATGCACTGGCAATTTGTGTGCAGTTGTCAGAACGTTCTCTCCTTGTCTATCTGAGAAGCCAATTATAGCCGAAACTGCATGTGGTAAGTCTGGTGTCAAAGCAGGAAGTCATCTGCAGGGTCGCAGTGGCTGGAATAGCTGGGTTTACCCATAAGATGCCTGGGTACCCCAGTCGGGCCCCTCTCCCCTGGGTTGCTCAGAGATTCGTCAGTCTCTTCTCTGAGTCTCCCCCACACTCAGCCAGAGTCCTGGCAGTGCTTATCCTGTGATATGTATGAGGAGAAACTGTGTAAGAAAGAAAGTGAGGGAAAATAGTTCAAGGTTGCTTAGTCAGGATCATGTTATTCATCTTTTGTCATCCTGTTTGACTTTTAGGTTTCCGTGGACTTCTCTCTATATAAGGCACTTGTGTCATTTCCTTCAGGTGGCTGATACCATATACCAGGAATTTCATTTACTTCCAGGTTCTGTGAGCCCTTCCTACTTCTCTTCTAACAGTGGTCATTGCTCTACATCTTCTGCACATATTACAAAAATTATGACAAGCGATTCGCTTATTTCATAGAATTATGAAATTCATATATTTCTGAAGTGTTTTCCACTATTGAAGTTCTCTTAATGTTTATTTGATATCTTTATAATTCCAAAGAACTGTGCATTGCCAAATGTACTTCCTTACCTTATTCCTATCTACATCTCATTAAATTTTCTCTCACAATATCTGTTGGGATGGCTCTATTCTGACATTATACTTTGTCCTGAATAATGAAATAAATGTGTTATTTTACATTCTCTCAGCCTTAATTTATTGAATCCCTTCATAGTTTGAGCCGTCTTTTTTTTTAATTTTTTTTTTTTTGACATGCAGAGTTAGACAGAGAGAGAGAGAGACAGAGACAGAGAGAAAGGTCTTCCTTCCGTTGGATCACCCCCCCAAATGGCTGCTACGGCCGGCACGCTGCGCCAATCCGAAGACAGGAGCCAGGTGCTTCCTCCTGGTCTCCCATGCGGGTGCAGGTGCCCAAGCACTTGGGCCATCCTCCACTGCCTTCCCGGGCCACAGCGGAGAGCTGGATTAGAAGAGGAACAACAGGGACAGAATCCGGCACCCCAACCGGGACTAGAACCCTGGGGTACTGGCGCCACAGGCAGAGGATTAGTCTAGTGAGCCACAGCTCCGGCCATGGGCTGTCCTTCATTACATATGCCTGGCTGACAATTTTCAATATCACTGAAAATGAGAATTCCCTTATGCATTGATGTGGTGGGTGAAGAAGCTAGTTTAGCGCTATTTTTCTCTTTTAAAAAGTAACCAATGGGTGTATTCTGATATAACTTCTTTTGTATTTTATCTCTAATCAAAAGAAGACGTCTTACTTGAAGATGCTTCCTCCAAGGATATTATTTTTTTAAGTTCTTCACCTTTCAATACAGCATGACATAAAGATTTCAAAGATTGATGGGCGTTATGTTAGAGTTGACTAGACTTTAATGATGTTTCCTCAGTTATTTCCCAACACAGGATTCTTTACACCATATTTTAATGACAACTTGTCATAAAGTATTGATAGTAAAATAACCCACATCATTTCTTTGTGTGGGTTCAGTACATATATGCACAGGATTTGCTTGCTCAGTTTGCTTTCTCTACATGCTGCATGTCAGGAGACAGGGGGAGGTACTTCAGGGAAGCATATAATATTCAGAGTCTTCTGGGAATATTTCCTGTTCTACAGAGTTGTTAAAGCCTCACCGTTCAAAGTGGTTCCTCATGCATCCTCACAGTCTCTCAATTAGTATATCTATATACTAATTCAACCGTATAACAACAGAATTACTACAGAACATCATGAGTTCTTTTATGCTAACCCACTTTGAATTTAAGGTCTCACATTCAATTCTTTGGAAGTTTTCTTCAATCTGACATAGTAGGCTAGGATAAAATAATAATAATAGGATAAAAGGAATCTGGGGCACTGATGGCTAAAATTCCTAGTCCTAGTCACTCATGTAGTTACTGTGGCTACTTCCCTATGGACCACTGTTACAGTTTTTCCTAAATTGGGGAACGTAGTAGCCTATGGGAAAATGGCCCTGGGGGCATCATATTCCTAAATGAGTCATAGCATATCAAATTATCATTATTGTTATTCCCAGAGGACAAGAAGGAAGTGGAGATAAGGTCAGTTAGTGGCTGTACTTCAAACAGCAGGACATGTCTGGGATTGTTTTTTCTCTCTATCATAATAGTGATTGTCCCACAGGACATTATAGGAGAAAATAGAGTAATAGCTAAAGACTGAACCATTGCTATTCATCATTTGCTTAGACATTCCCTTAGTTTTCAGAACCAGGGCCCTTCCCTTGGTAACTAAGTCCATTCTTATTTGTACAATGACAAGGTAATATGTCATCTAAGAATTTGAAATAGCAAATACTGAGGACGGCGTTTGGCCTAGAAGTTAAGATGCCTTCATTCCACATAGGAATGCTTAGGTTCCATACCCACCTTGGCTCCAAGACGCCAACTTCCTGCTAATACAGATCATGGAAGGCAGAAGTATTGGCCCACTTAATAGAGTTCCTGCAACTCATGTATTGAGTTTCTGGCTTCTGGTACTAAGGCTTGAACCAGTGGATGAGAGCTCCCACCCTCTGCCCATATGTCTATCATACATATCTCTGCTGATTAAATAAATTACTAAATTTTTTTTAAAATATCAAATACCATGTTAATATGTGTGAGAATATATATGGATGTTAGGCATTTAAGGTAAGTCTTCGGACTCTTTTTTTTATACATTTCTTTTTTTAAAATTTATTTGACAGGTAGAGTTACAGATAGAGAGAGAGAGGCAGAGAGAAAGGTCTTCCTTCCATTGGTTTGCCCCACAAATGGTTGCTACGGCTGGAGCTACACTGATCCGAAGCCAGGAGCCAGGTGCTTCCTCCTGGTCTCCCATGTGGGTGCAGGTGCCCAAGCACTTGGGCCATCCTCCACTGCCTTCCCAGGCCACAGCAGAGAGCTGGACTGGAAGAGGAGAACTGGGACTAGAACCCGGTGCCCATAGGGCATGCCAGCGCCGCAGGTGGAGGATTAGCCAAGTGAGCCACGGCACTGGCCCTGGAAATCTTTCAATAATATTTAGTTCTTAATTACCACATAGCAGTAAATGTCTAAGCATGGATTACATTCCATGTATTCATGACTCTAAGTTCATGTTTTAGGGCTGCATTTAGCCCAGCAGTTAAGATACTGGTTGACACCTACATGCCACATTGAAATCTGTGGGTTTGATCCCTGACTCTGGCTCATGATTTCAGCTTCTTACCAGTGCAGATCCTGGGAGTATCAGATTTTGGCTCAAGCAATTGGGTAACTTTCACTCATACACAAAACCTATATTGAGTTTCCAACTACAAGTTCTGGCCCCAGTCATTGCAAGCATTTGGGGAGTGGACCACCTGATGAGAACTTTAACATTTTGTCTTTCTCACTTGTCTGTCACTGTCTCTATTTCTCTTGTGGCTCTACCTTTCAAATAATAAAAAAGTTTATGCTTTAAGTTCCCCCCATTACAGCAATATTGTGTCTATGTAGCTGGATGGCCTTTCTTTGGAAGTTAGTTGTTACATAGTTTTGAAGGTGAAATGCTTTCAATCCTGTGTGCCCACAATTTTATTTTGCTGGTGTATCCAGAATTAATTGAACCCAGCAAGTGGACTAGGGTCACTAAACTCACAAAAGATTTACATAGAAATAGGACTGTCAATTCATTGATCTTTAATGATTAACCCAAGTGCAAAGACTGCAAGAAACTTGTGCCAGTTATCAATTCAGTTTTACCTCCATAGGAAATTCTGCATAGGAAACATAATATAACCAGTTACTTAGAACCAACTGAGTCTGAGACTAGGAAGATCATTGACTGGTTTAAGAGTTATGGTGTCTGATATATGCATTTCTATTATTTAAATATATTTCCTTTAAGAAACAGACTTTTGAGTCTTTGTCTCAACAAACCCACCTTGTTGAAGGAAGATGAGAATTTTGTAGTGTTCTAAGTGCTTCTATCGTCCAAGAGCAAGAATTATATATCAACCTTTAGGAGGAATGGGAAATCTTCAATCTTAACTAAGATTGAGGAATTATATTATTAAATTCCAGAAAAGTTTCTCAGGTCTGTTAGACCTTGAGAAGAGAGAAGTTAAGCATATGAGTGACTACAAAAAAAACAATGGCAAAGACCGTAGTACATATTGGACTGAGTATAATGAACGGTTCTGGTCACACACACAGAGCATTCTTCACTCATGGAGGTCTAATAAATAGGCTCTCTGCCTGTGACAGTTGTGCGACAATAAGAAACACTTCATGCAAATAAACAAGTAGTAGTGATAAGTCTAGAGTGGATTTGGTGAGATTCGTTTTGAGTAAATGTCTAAGGAGGCAGTAGGGAGAAATTTGCATTGCAGCTAAACCGCATGAGGAAGAATAAATCTTGGAAAAGAAGGGTTAGCAAGAGCCTGTGCACTCAGGAGCTAAAGAAGGAAAGATCCTCGTGGACTGCTGACCTGCTGATTCACCGGACTCTAGTTCAGTCTATCTTAATGAATGATGGAGCAGTAGATTCCAATTTTCTTCTCTCATCCTTTCATTAGTCCTTGTAGCTTGGAAGAAAAGCCTAAAAATAAAGAATTGAGGACTAAGTGAAATGCCTGGTTTCCTGTTCAGCCCGGACAGTCTCCTTTCTGAAGTGACCTTTAATTTACTGTCTCCTGTAAGGTTGGACAGGGGAGGTAGACCAGAAGTCAGTGAGTTATAGTAATGCAACTCGTGGAACATCTAAGTATAGATTATGGAAGGAAGATTAGATCTGAAACGGCAAAATTGTAGTGATACGCTTGATTCATAAATCTGCTCAGAGATTATTTTGGTGCTGTGATTCTCAATATTCTCAGACTTATGTCGTTTTTCTATAAAAATTATTATTTTAACAAGCCTTCTTTAATCCTGATATGGAATATGGAATCCATTGATAGCATAACCTAACTTTACAACTGATCTCATGTAATGCTCTGTAATTTTTCTAACTTCAATATAAAGAGGAAATCAAAGTAATATTTACAGTACAATGAAAGTGTATTTCAGAAAGTTCATATAAGTAGAATTATAAGATAAGTTTATTTTGGTACAAAATATATTTGAAATTCATGCATAGTTTTTTCCATAATATGTGTTTTCCATAAACTTTTTGAAGATCTCTCATATGTATTTCCAAGATATAAATGCTTGGACATAGCCACTTTGGGTAGTATATGAACTGGTGAAGTGTTTGCACCTGTATAGGGAGTCACCACCTGGCTGCTTCACTTCTAGTCCAGCTCACTGCTAATCTGCCTGGGAAAGCAGCAAAGGAT
Source organism: Oryctolagus cuniculus (assembly GCF_051225735.1). Taxonomy (NCBI): domain Eukaryota; kingdom Metazoa; phylum Chordata; class Mammalia; order Lagomorpha; family Leporidae; genus Oryctolagus; species Oryctolagus cuniculus. The sequence goes on from NC_142876.1 coordinate 17,747,922, forward strand.
GGCCCAAGTGCTTGGGTCCCTGCACCCATGTGGGAGATCTGGAAGAAGCTCCTGGCTCCTGACTTCAGATCGGCCCAGCTCTGGACCTTGCAGCCATTGGGGAGTGAACCAACAAATGGGAGATATTGCTTTCTCTCTCTCTCTCTCTTTTCTGTAACTTCGCCTTTCAAATAAATAAATCCTTATTAAAAATATCTACTTGTAATGAAAGCTTTAATTAGGAGTAGGAATGAAGGGTTAATTATATATATATATATATATATATATATATAATATCAAGGGTGGATTCAGTTAAGATACTGAGACACTGCTTAAGAAGCCCACATCTCATATTGGAGTGTCAGTGTTCAGTTTCCAGCTCCGATCCTGATTCCACTTCCTGTTCATGTGCATAGTGGCAGGCAGCAGGTGACAACACAAGACTTGGGTCTCTATCACCCATATGGGAGACTCAGGCTGAGTTCCAAGCTCTTAACTTTAACCTAGCACAGCCTCACCTGTTGTTGGCATATGGAGAATAAATCAACAGTTGGAGGATCTCTTTCTGTGTCTTTCTGCCTTTCAAATACATTTTAAAAATCAAATGTCAAAAAAACACAATTTAAGTCATATGAGTTGTTTGTCTCTACATTTTTGAAACAAAAGGAAATACAACCATTTGGAGACCAAAAATCTCTTTATGGGAAGATCTAAGTGAAACCTAGGCTTGAGATACTGATATGATGAGTATTTGACATCTGGTGATGTGTGATTTTATATGTGATTTTATATGTGATTTAATATGTGATTAAATAAAACCACACATATTTAGCAAATAAAACATAGAGTTATCATGATCATATTTTCTAGTAGCCTGAGATCTGGGGCTTTGACAGTATTGGGATGAGTAAATGGGGAGGCCTGAGCTGCACAAACGTGAGACGCATCAAGGGTTCCCTAGGCTGTGTCAGATCGCTGCTGTGGACCTGTCTGCGTGCTGAGAACATGGGCTCTGAATTCTCCATTCTGTCAGCTTGGCTGCTGTTCTAATGACATTCTGGCTACTACTCAGATGCACAGGCTAACTGTGCTTCCTTATGTATTTAGGATTAGATCCTATGTCTTGGAGCAGGGACCCCTGAATGGATTAGACCTGGCTAACCAGAGGTGTGAAGTGCAAGCCAGTGTGGAACGAATATGTAGGCTCCTACTCCACTGAACTGTCACCAAGCCACACGGGAAGGCTGCAGGACTGTTGTCTATTACAGCAGCTTGGGTGTTTTTTTTTTTTTTTCATTTACACTTGAAGTTATTTTTCTTCCTTTGCTCTTTGTGATTTTTTCCTGTTGTCCTTACTATTAATCTCTTTGTCACTTGCAATTGTGTTAACAAATTAAAAGTGCTAATCCTGATTTAGATAAATAAGCAAGGCGACCACTTTTGCCTCTGGGGTGATTGTGCTTTCCCATTCATCTCTCCGTGTTTCAGGGCATGGTCTTTCTTCCCACCCTGGCCCCCCTTTGTCAGTTTCTGTAACTCGCACTGGTTTTTAAGTTTAACTTCTCCTCCTCCCACAGCCAGGTTCTTGCCAAGCATCCACCATATACAATATTGCAGCTACAAGCTGTTCTCAGAAAAATCCACTCAAAATAGCTGAGGAGCAGCTGCTGCTGTGATATTTTCAAAAGGAAGAAATTTGTATTTGGCTTCAGGGTCTAAGGGTCTGTTGGCTTTGCATAGGAAGAGGCAAACGAAGCCCTCTTCTCCAGCTGAAACTGCCTGCCCCTCATTCTCAAGCTCCAGTTTCACTGTGGAGCTAAGTGGGCAGGGAAGTGGAAAAATGCTTCTGGAAAAACTGTGCGCCACTTGCTTGAGGACTGTTCATTTACTTCTCATATTTTTGCAACTGATATTTACGAGCAGATTAACAAGAGCTAATTTGTGGGTATAAATTAGGGGGAGAAAAAAGACCAGTCGAATTCAATTAGCATTTTTTGACTCATTTGTCAGTCACCTAACATAACACTGGTGGGAAGGCTTTAATAATGTGGAGGAAACGTATCATTACCATGCAGCATGCTCCTTCTGCTCCTGAAACGTAAATGCCTTCTGAAATTTTGGGAATAGGGCTAAGTATCCTTAAACTTTTTAGTCTGCTATTAAAAGTCTCTTCCTTCCCCTTCCCCCTTGTACCTCCCCAGGAAGCATTTGAAAGAATAGCGTGGCTGTCAGAGTTGGAACAGAACAATTAGATGTCAAGGATGCAATTAGTCTAAGATTAGAGCATTAACAACTCAAAATCGTGGCATCTGAGACCAGGCAGCTATGAACTAGTAATTAAGAAACTACTTTTCACTTATTATTTCCCGGAAAATATATTTATGTATTTCCTGTGAGATAATGTTTATTCACTTTACAATTAAGTTTCAGTTGAGTGCTGGAAGCCACATCCTGATTCTGGAAGAGTTGAAATGCCTCTTAGAAGGAATACTCCTAAATTAGCAACAAAGGATGTGTGTTAGCAACACTGCCCATTGCCTCTAAAGTGAGTTTTATGCTGCAGATCAAGCAGAGCTACAAATAATCACACTTCTTGTCACACACTGTGGGATCACATCAGGCATTATAAATTATGAGAGATTTCACATGGGCATCATGTAATGCCACAGCAGTCCCATTATGATTTACCATTAATTAACATCCACTACCTATATTTCAAAGTGCTGTTGCTCTGTCACATCACATACTGTTACACAAACCATAAATGCTATCAATAACCCTGCATTTATCTAAGCTCCAACTGATTAAAATGTGATTTGTCCCATAATACCTTCTTGGTTTGATATGCGACTCAGATTGCTGACCTAACATTATTTCTATCTCAAGTTGTCATGCAGTCAATTATACTGAATAACTGCAGGGCTTGAGAGCACAGAGAACTAGTATTGGAAAGAAAACACTACTCCCATAAATTAAAGAGAGAAAAGAAATACTAGTATGAAGAGTGCGGGGCCATTTATGTGCCAATGAAAACAAATTGTAAAGGTTGTGAGTTTCCGGGGACAGATCATGGTTTAGGCTCTCCCTTGCTGTTTGGTGAGCAGATATTCTAAGTTTTAAAGAGAAAGCCTGCTTGTTATATATTCTCTCTTTCTCTCTCTCTCTCCTCTCCCCTCTCTCCCCTCTCTCTCTGTCCTCTCTCCTTTCCTTCTTTTTCTTCACTTTAGTCAAATGCATGTATTGAATGCATATTGCATGCGTTTCCAGTGGACCAAGAAGAAGTCCAATTTTTTCAGGTTTAATGGCATACAATAAATGCCCCTTCTAGTACTGGATTAAACAATGGTAGGAGAAAAGGTTATACAACTTAACAAGTGTTTGGATTTCACTCTAATGAAATAAAGCTGCTCTAACATTCTACCAGGAAAACAGGACCAAGATTGGTAAAAGTCATATAAAAGGTTGGGGAACTAGAAAATCAAGACTAGAAACTTTGTCTCTTAGAACTTCTGTAGCAAATGTTCTTCTTAACATTTGTTTCTATACTGTGTTAGCCTGGAAGACAAATAAAATTGCAAGATAAATTAATTTTATCCCAGGTAGCATAAGCACTTGATTTAAGTAAAAACCAGTATAGATAACTATGAAGAAGTTAAGGCTTGTATAATAGAAAACTCACAGTTTAGGATGACAGGGGAAGGAAATTTAACTTGATACATATTCTGGGATAAAGTGCTCAGATTTACCAAGTTTTTGAGACGCAAGGTGAGTGACACGAAGTGCCAGGTGCTTTCTGTTATAAAACCATGTGTTTTACTATATTCATAAGCTGGGAAGTCGATTCCCAGTGAAGTAGTTTTGGGAGGTGGGGCCCAATAGGAACTTGGGTCAGGGGCCATATCCTCCATGAATGGATCAATGCCATTATATCATGGGAGAAGCCTCCTCATAAAGGAATCAGTTTGACTTCTTCTCTGTCTCCCTCTATTCCTAGCTATCGTGGGAAGCACAGCCAGAAGGCCCTCACCAGGTGCTGGTCCTTGATCTTGGATTTCTTAGCCTCCAGAACTGTAAAAAATAAATTTCTGATCTTGGTAAATTACCTAATCTCAGAGATTCTGCTATAGCAGCATAAAGTAGAATAAGATAGGACACAAACATGATATTTGGATATGAGCTTTTTCACTAGTCTATCAGATAAACCCTCCCTCACAGTGAGAAAACCATTTGCATAAAATTGTGCTTTTATGTTAAAAAAGTCAATATGTTAAAAAATGATCAAAAAGCAATGGCCCTTTACTGTTCTCTGGATTTTTATTGAATAATCAATTTGTAGCCCTGATCATGCAGGAGAAGGTAATAAAAAGTGTAGAAGTGTTAAGGATTAATCACCAGTGAGACAGTGACCACTGTCTGGTGTGGTCTTTACAAATCCTTTGCTTGCTTTTTATCAGGTGAAACTCAACATAAGCAAAAAAACTTCATTCCTGATGTGGCAAGGAGATTTTTAAGCATCTTTCCCAGCTCAGGGACAAATTGGAGCCCTAGGATAGGTAATGCCTGCCTCATAATCAGAGGAGTTGCCCGGCACAGCCTCACTGGTGTCTGAATTGTGGATCAACAGAATCCTCCATTCACAGGAACTCAAGAATAGGCTGAACTGATAAACCACCACACAAATCAGTTATCGTGAGAGTAGTCCTAAAGTTCCAGCCAGTGTGGATCTAGCAGGGATAGGGAGTTTCTATAACACCCGGAAAAGAGAATTTCAACAAGAGGAACAAAACTGGAGCAACGAGGAATTCATGCTAATCCTGATTTGTAACGTATTCTACACAACTTGTGCCCCAAATGCGAATGTCACAATGATAATTTTCAACTTTGATATCAGTCTTCCTTATCGTTTTGCTTCAAATGCTATTTTCTTAATGTAATGTGTAAATATATATATACTATATATATTTATATGTATGTATGTATGTATACTGAAATTTTAGATACTCTTGGTATTTTAATGAATAGAATTTATTGCCCAAGGGAAAATATTAAGCCCCCACAAATAAATAATCTATGTTCCTGTCTCTGTTAACCTTGCAAAGACAAAAGTGAAGACAGATTTTTTTTTTTATATGATCCTCAGTGCCTCTTGGTGAAAGTTATGTTGGGATGAATTTCCAAAATTATATATAGTAGTTTCTGGTCAACGTTCCCTAATTCAACTGGGAATACCAAATGTTATATTCATTATCATTTTTTCTCATGCAAACACATTAATATAGCATTGAAATATGAGGGAAGTTTAGAGAAATTTGTTTTGTTTACTTATTAAATGTTGAATGAACAGCTCAACTGATTTCATAACAAATTAATACTCATCATTAAAGAATACTTCCTGAGTATTTTTTTTCAGGTTGAACCGTTGACTCTTCATATATATTTCTACATTAACATTTTTAGATTTTAAAAAACAAACTTTTGTCTCAGAAGTTATTTCAGGTTATTAAAAATCATAAATAAATAATATACCTAAACTTTTTGTGTGCGAAGGAACATCTAATTAACTGAGTGGCAGGAATTGAAGAACAAAAGGAAAATGACAGAAACAGTCAGGGACATTGAGCAGATGTTTGTGGAAATGCCATTGTTGTTGAGAATTTGGCTTGAACTTCTTGGGTAGCTCAACCAGACTTGCACTCTTAGGATTGATTGCTGGCCTGTGTTCCTTTCACTTAGCATAACAGTGAGTCATTGGGCTTAGCTCCAGCTTTAAGTAGGTCTTTGGAAAGAATATTTCTCACAGGATTTTTTTTCCTGATAAGTCACATGGAGTTCTCTTTATGATTACAGTGTCCCCAATTAAAGAGGGTTTTGGACCAATGGGGTAAGGTAGTTTGATGGACCAGTGATAGTTTTCATAACTGAAGATGCAGACTTGGAGAAAATTCTTTAACCTTGTATGAAGAATCTAAAATATTCACTCTCATTCAAATGGGGAATATAAAAGGAGTTGCCAATAATTAGACATGTGTTCACATAGTTTATTTCCTTGTTTATTTTTGACATTTTTAAAACTGAAAATTACTCAGATTGTATCATGGAATTTATAATATGCCTATGAACCTAGAATATCTAACAGAAGACGCCTATTGTTTTAATCTGATAATTCTTCCCTTTTTCTGATAGTTTATATGAGAAGTATTTTTAAAAGTTCATTAAAATACATACTGTGAAACAAATTTGTTGTATTTCAAAATTATTTTACCCAAAATAAATATATCTTTTAATTCCATTTTTCCATAATTTTTTTAAAGTCCCATGATACTTTCCAAAATCATCATTCACTTCATTCAGCTTTTTAAACATATTTCTTGTTTATAAAGTTCGTTTATTTGATTTACTTGAAAGGCAAAAGGGGAGACAGAGAGACACAGAGAAAGAAAGAGAGCAAGACCTTCTGTCTGCTGACGCACACCCCTCATGCCCACATCAACCAGGGCTGGGTAAGGTCAAAGCCAGAAGCCGGAGATCCAGCTACTCAGTCATCACCTGCTGCCTCCCAGGATATTCATTAGCAAGAATGTATTTCCACAGAGTTTAGACAGTTGCTAATGATTGTCTTATTTTCATTACTAATTCTAATTTTGTGAATTTTCCCAGTTTTTGAAGTTTTTACCTACTTGCTGATATTTTCAAAGAACTAAATTCTCAATATATTCATTAAAGTTAGACTCCTATTTATTGATTTCTGCTTATATGTGTGTTGCTTCTTTCCTATCAGCATTTTTGGCTTGTTTTGCTTATTTTCTTTTCAACCATTTTATATGGAATACTTAATTACTTTGTTTCTATGCCCTTTTAAAATTCATTACTATTATTTTAACTTATTTGAAAGAGAGGAAGATACAGAGGCAGAAAGAGATGTTCCATCTTGTGGTTCACCACCCAAATGTTTATAACTGGGGTTGGACCAAGCCAGAAAAGTTAGAACCTGGGAATTCAACCCACGTCTCTCACATAGGTGGCAGGGACCCAACTACTTGACCTATCACTGGTTACCTCCCAGGTGCACTCTAGCAGGAAGCTTGCCAGACCTTGAACCCAGGTGCTCCAGTAGGCGATGAAGGTATCCTAAGCAGTGTTTTACCTCCTGCACCAAACTCCAGTTCCTTATGTCGCTTGTTACTCAATTTATTTAAGGTTCTGGATTTTCTTATATGTACAGTTGTAGCTATTTCTCATGTTTTTATTTTGATTTCTTCATTTTTATCTTAATGTTTATTAGACAGACAGTGCTGGCATCCACCAGCTCACTCCCCAGATGCCCAGGAACCAGGAACTAAATCCAGGTCTTAGCGACTCAACTCTGAGCCATCACCTGCTGCCTCCCAAGGTGTGCATAAGCAGGGAGCTGGAATTAAGAGCAGGACTGGGACTGGGCCTCAAACCCAGGTACTCCCATAGGGGATGTGGGTGTTCAAACTGATGTCTCGATTCCTGCACGAAACACTCACTATTATTTTTATAATTCTAATCAGATTTAATTTTTAAAATGGAATATATCTTACATAAGGGCCTTGTCAGTATAAGTCCTATACCATGAAAGAGGCAAATATCTTCCACAGCTCATAGAGGACAGAGTGTAGACAATTTGGCTAAGAGGTTGAGAAACAATTCAAAAATAGTTCATAACGGGAGAATCAGGAGGCCAACAATGCTTCAAGAGGCACAATCCTCAGAAATGGTTCAGGAGTGCTGTCTCATTTGTATCACATCAGCAACTTCGTTTAATTTCTTGAACCGCACCACTCAGAGGATATTTTTGGCATCGTGTTGGTCCTTGGTTCGTTTGCTGGTCACTGCAAGAATGTCACCATACTTCCTGACATGAACTTTCCGAGCTTCCTCAGTGCGTCTGTTGGTAATCTGAGCCAGCAGCACCTTCTCAGAGGAGAATATCTCACTTAAGTCAAACAGCTTCCAAGAGCAGGTGATAATTCTGTGGAAGCAGGAGAGAAAGCCCCAGGCTGGAGGGCTGGCAGTGGAGTCTCAGGCCGAGGCTGGATGAGCTGAAGGGGTCCGTGTTTCACGTTCAGCTGCCCCTGAGCCTTGATGACCTTGGCAGGAAGGCAGTATCCAGCTGCTAAATGGACAGGACAAAGACAGTGAATTTATTAAGAGATTTCCTTTCCAAATTTCAGCTCTGTGTTTTCCTCTTTCAAATTTTTCTCACTAATTTATAGTTTTTGCACATTATCATAAATTATGAGCTGTTTTACTTATTGAAACATTTCCTAATATTGTCAAATTTAGAAGATATTTCAATGACATTCAGGAAAAGGCAAATATCTTCTTCATTAAATATGCTGATTCTCTGCATTATTTATTAATATAAATAAAAGTACCTTACTCTGTCAAAATTTTTAAATGCTTCTGACCTGGCTTTTGTGTATTCTTACTGCTTGTGAAAATGCTTAGAAAGAATCAAAATGACTACCCAGCCTGGCAGTACCAAAACAGTCTTTATAAGTACCTTGGGAGTTTTAAAAAGTTTTACTTACGGGAAAAGTAAACAAAAAGATGTTTGAAGTTCAAATAATTTTAGCTAATTTAAGGTTAACAAGAACTTTAAAACTCACTTTGGCCTGGGGTTCCCAAGGCCTTTAATATGTTAATACGAATTACCTCTGGGTTCCATGAATTGTTCAACCCTATTTTGTCAAGGAAAGGTGTTTTGTGGTAGAGTAAGATGACTAAACTTCACTGGAATTTTTTGACGAGGAAATAAAATCTGTGAGAGCTGAGAGGCCTTTCCAACCTACTCGCGTTTACTGAAAGACAAGGTTGGACTCTTACATGTGACGGTGTCACCAGAATCCAGGGTACCCAGTCACCCACGATAGCTGAACCAGCTTAGCCAGCAATCTGAACAGCATTTAGCCTCAAAGTCATGCACTCAGTACTGTTCAGTATTTGGTGGTGCAGCTTAAGCTCCTTAAAGCTGATATTCATTTTTGCTGAAATAGATAATAAATAAGAAAATATTAAAAGTGAGTGAAGTTACAGATAAATTCCTCATATCTTCCTGGCAGGCTGTTTCACCTTGGGGGCTGCTTAAAATCTCTGCAGATGGCAGGAATGCTCTCTGAAAACAATATTTCAAGCTGCTCTTGAATCAGTCTACTTCTGCTCGATGTCAATTCTTTTTTTTTAACTTTTATTTAATAAATATACATTTTGAAATTACAACTTTTGTATTATAGAGACTTTCCCCCCATAACCTCCCTCCCACCGACAACCATCCCATCTCCCACTCCCTCTCCCGTCCCATTCTTCATCAAGATTCATTTTCAATTATCTTTATATACAGAAGATCAACTTGGTATATACTAAGTAAAGATTGCAACAGTTCACCCCCACACAGATACTGTTTGAGTAGTAGTTTTACCATTAATTTGCATAGTACAACACCTTAAAGACAGAGATCCTACATGGGGAGCAAGTGTACAGTGACTCCTGTTGTTGATTTAACAATTGACACTCTTATTTATGACATCAGTAATCACCCGAGGCTCTTGTCATGAGCTGCCCAGGCTATGGGAGCCTCTTGAGTTTACAAACTCTGACCTTATTTAGACAAGGCCATCATCAAAGTGGAAGTTCTCTCCTCCCTTCAGAGAAAGGTACCTCCTTCTTTGATGGCCTCGTTCTTTCCACTGGGATCTCACCCGCAGAGATCTTTCATTTAGGTCCTTTTTTTTTTTGCCACAGTGTCTTAGCTTCCCATGCCTGAAATACTCTCATGGGCTTTTTAGCAGAATCCGAATGCCTTAAGGGCTGGTTCTGAGGCCAGAGTGCTGTTTAGGACATCTGCCATTCTGAGTCTGCTGTGTATCCCACTTCCCATGTTGGATCTTCTCTCCTTTTTAATTCTATTAGTATTAGCAGACACTAGTCTTGTTTATGTGATCCCGTTGACACTTAATCCTATCATTATGATCAATTATGAACTTAAACTGATCACTTGGACTAGTGAGATGGTATTGGTACATGCCACCTTGATGGGGTTGACTTGGAATCCCCTGGCACATTTCTAGTTCTTCCATGAGGAGTAAGTCCTAAATTTTTAAAATTTTAAAATTTTAAAAAAATGATTTATTTATTTACTTGAAATGCAGAATATCGGCGGGGCAGAGACTAAGAGAGAGATCTCCCAATGTTCACTCCCCTAAATGGCTACAACAACCAGGGCGGGGTCAGGTCTGTATCAGGAACCAGAAAGTTCATTTGAGTCTCCCATGTGGGTGGTGGGGCCCAAGCAACTAGGAGCAGCTTCCACATCTCCCTCAGGTGCACCAGTAGGAAGCTGCTTTGGAAGCGAAGCAGTTGGGACTCAAACTGGGACTGCCGGCATCTCAGCATACTGCAGTGCTGGCCTCTGATCTGGAATGCTTTGGACACTACTGGGTATAAATGTCTTCCAAATATTAGTCTATAATTTGTATTGTTTTACAGTTTAGTTTGCAAGTTTCCTGTCAGTGTGTTTTAGCAAATGCTTACTTATTGTAGTGACACATGTTTTGTTTCTCTTTGCTTAAATGAGCTACAATCTGCAGTTTGTCTCATAGGGTGCAAATATTTATCTCAAATTACAATTTCCTTTTTTTTTAATTTGAAAACTTGACATTTGGGTAAATAAGTATAAAAGTGTTCTAAAAATTAAGGTTACTTTATTGTTAATTTTAATTTCTGCTTATAAATTTGTTTAAAAAGTATTTTTATGTTCTTTATTTTATGGTTTAATATTTTATTTTTAACATACATTTTGCAGAAATTGTCTTATTTTTCAAATCATTAACCTAGGATCAAGTGCTTATGTATTATTCATATATTTGCATTTTTATTTGTCTATTAGAGAGTAGATTTATAGTCTCAAACCTTTTTTACCAAAAACCGTTTCATGAAATTTATTTTCTTTACTCAATCTCCTTATTTATAAACAACTATATCAATATTTTAATTATTATAGCTTCTTAATACATTTTAACTCCTGAGACCTCTGAACTTCTACTTTAAGCAATACTTTAAAAAGTTTTTAAGCCAAATTGCATATCTATTCTTCAAAATGAATTGTTTCAGTACTAAGAAATTTCTCCAGAGTCGTAATTGTTTTCCTCTAGTTATTTCAGAATATCTTCTATATTCTTCAAATTAAAAAAAGATTATTGAAACTAATTCTTTAATATGCTCTAGAACTAGATAATTACATTAAACTGTTGGCATTGCTATAATTGTACCTTCTGGATCAAGGGTTCATAAAATGTCTTTCCTCTAAAATCTTTTGTATTTTATGTCTTTTTGCATTAGAGTTACAGTCTTCTGTTTTTGGAGTTATAAGTTTCTGATAAACTTGTTAGGTTTTATTTTTTTAACTTTTATTTAGTAAATATAATTTTCCAAAGTACAGTTTATGGATTACAATGGCTTCTCCCCCAAAAAACTTCCCTCCCACTCACACCCCTCCCATCTCCCACTCCCTCTCCCATTCCATTCACATCAAGATTCATTTTCAATTATCCTTATATAAAGAGGATCAATTTAGTATATATTAAGTAAAGATTTCATCAGTTTGCACCCACATAGAACATAAAGTGTAAAATACTGTTTCAGTACTAGTTATAGCATTAATTCACATTGGACAACACATTAAGGGCAGAGATCCCACATGAAGAGTAAGTACACAGTGACCCTGTTGTTGACTTAACAATTTGACACTCTTGTTTATGGTGTCAGTAATCTCCCTAGGCTCTAGTCATGAGTTGCCAAGGCTATGGAAGCCTTTTGAGTTCGTTGACTTCGATCTTATTCAGACAAGGTCATAGTCAAAGTGGAAGTTCCCTCCTCCCTTCAGAGAAAGTTACCTCCTTCTTTGATGACCCGTTCTTTCCACTGGGATCTCACTCTCGGAGATCTTTCATTTAGGCTTTTTTTTTTTTTTTTTTTCCCAGAGTGTCTTGGCTTTCCATGCCTAAAATACTCTCATGGGCTCTTCAGCCAGATCCGAATGCCTTAAGGGCTGATTCTGAGGCCAGAGTGCTGTTTAGAACATCTGCCATTCTATGAGTCTGCTGTGTATCCCGCTTCCCATGTTGGATCGTTCTCTCCCTTTTTGATTCTATCAGTTAGTATTAGCAGACACTAGTCTTGTTTGTGTGATCCCTTTGACTCTTAGACCTATCAGTGTGGTCAATTGTGAACTCAAATTGATCATTTGGACTAGTGAGATGGCATTAGTACATGCAACCTTGATGGGATTGTATTGGATGTGAGGGTGATCTGGCTGTGACATCTGTCACCCCATTGATCGCCAGGGTTGATTCGGCTGATCTGGCTGGCTAGGCGGTGTCCCCTTCCTCCCTCACTGCTCCATGTGCTTCCCTCCCAAAGCTGCACGCTTTATTGAAGAGGACGACCTTCCCCGCTAGATGATGACCGGCCTTCAGTCAAGGGTATATGAGTAGCTGCGCTCCTCTGATAGAACCTCCAAACAAGCTCTCAAGGTTTTATTTTAAGTATTATTTGAGGCTTGCACCATGGCTCACTTGGCTAATCCTCCACCTGCAGCGACAGCACCCCAGGTTCTATTCCAGGTTGGAGAGCTGGGTACTAGTTCTGGTTGCTCCTCTTCCAGTCCAGCTCTCTGCTGTGGCCCAGGAGGGCAGTGGAGGATGGCCCAAGTGCTTGGGCCCCTGCACCCGCATGGGAGACCAGGAGAAGCACCTGGCTCCTGGCTTCGGATCAGCACAGCTCCAGCCGCGGCGGCCATTGTGGGGTGAACCAATGGAAAAGGAAGACCTTTCTCTCTGTCTCTCTCTCACTGTCTATAACTCTCAAATAAAAAGTAAACAAACAAACAAACAAAAAGAATTATTTGAAACTTCCCATATTTCCCTATTTTGGAATGCTTATATGGCATGGGTATTAGAAATGAAGTTTAGTAATGAAATGATTTCATTTTAAAGTAATTTAGACATTTGTTAAGAGATGCTATTTGGTTACTTTTTTCCCAGTATCCAACATTTATTTCACAATTTTGGATTCTAATAGCTCTTGACTTCATTTTGATCATTGTGAATTTCACATATATTATAATTACTCCTGCAAATATGTGTTGATTTTCCCATTGAAAACATTATTGTTTAAATTATAGTTCTTACACTATTTTTGTCTTATTTGTTTTCTTTTAACACTAGCTCCCCAAAGAATAAAATTTAGGGTACATTACAAAAAACAACTTTTAATTTTTTTAATTTAAATTTCAATTTTTCTGCATCACATTTTTTCTTTTTTCTTTCCTTAAGTTTTTCTTTTGTATTCCAATATCTTATGTTGCTGAATTCAATTTCCTTATATTCTGTGGGAATTTAATGTATAGGTTCATGAGGGATATTCAGCTTTATTTTTATTGTCTTGCAATGGATTTGTTTATGTCTGGGTAATATAACCTCATAAAATGAGTTTGTAAGTACTCCCTCCTCTCATATTTTCTAGAAAGTTCATACAGAGTTGGGTTATTTCTTCCTTAAATATATGACAGAATATGTTAGTACAATGAACCAGATCTAAATTTTTCTTTGTTAAAACTTCTGCTCTGTTTTCATTTTATTGTCTGTAATACTAATATCTATGTCAGGTCTTTAATTTTTAAACTATGTGCATCATTTTGTTTTTTAATTATCTAATTTTAGATCCTGTGCAATTTGCTTTCATTGATAGCTTTTTTTATCTTAATCTTACAATCTTCCTACTTTATTAAATAAACTAACCTTTTTTCCAATTTTTCTGCCACAACTAATGTATTTAGTCTCATTCTGTCATCTTAGTTTTCTTTTTTCACTTTAATATGTATCCACAATTGATTCCTTAGATTTGTGTATTATGCTATATAAACTGTGTCTTTCTCTTACCTATATCTAATTATTTGGAATGGTTTCATCACATTTTTAATTTTCTCACTTATTTATCTATTAAACATTAACTAATTAGATGTAATATTTAAATTCTAGAGTCAAATACAGATTCAGATTACAACCTTTTAAAGACAATAATTTTAGCATGGTTAAACTGCTGATTATCTTTTTGTTTTATTGATAAAATTTTAAATTTCCAGCAGAATTAATATTGTTAAATTACAACTTCTATGTTATTTTCTTTTTTTAAAAAAGTTTTATTTTATTTATTTTAAAGACAGAGTTACAGAGAGAGGTAGAGACAGACACAGAGAGAGAGACAGAGTTCTTCCATCCTCTGGGTCATTTCTCAAATGGCTGCAAAGACCACAAAGGCCATAGCTGAGCTGAAGCTGATCCGAAGCCAGGAGCCAGGAGTTTCTTCCACATCTCCTACATTGGTACAGGGGCCCAAAGACTTGAGCCATCCTCTGCGGCTTTCTCAGGTACATTAGCTAGATGGGAAGTGGAGCAGCCAGCACCCATATAGGGTGCAGGGGCTGCAGGCAGAGGCTTTAACCTACTGTGCCACAGCGCTAGCCCCACCCTCTATGTTATATTTTAAGACATGTACATGGGCCAGTGTTGTAGTACAGCAGGTAAAGCCACCTGCAGTGCCAGGATCCCATATAAGTGCCAGTTCTTGTCCCAGCTGCTCCACTTCTGATCCTGCTCCCTGCTAAGGACAGCAGAGAATGGTCCAAATGCTTGGGCTCCTGCCTCCCTTGTGAGAGACACAAATGAAGCTCCTGGCTTCAGCCTGGCCCAATGCTGGCCACTGTGGTCCTTTGGTGAGTGAAGCAGCAGATGGAAGATCTCTTTATCTGTCTCTCCCTCTCTGCCTGTAATTCTTTCAAAATAAATAAATAATTTTAAAAAGAGACATTTACAACATTTGTGTTATGTTTCATAAACACATTAACTGTGTTTTTATACTGAATTCTGTGTTTAAATGGTTTCAATGCTTCCTCTCATTCTGTTTATATTGAAGCATCTCATTTTTAATTCTTTATTTAACAACTAGCATTTTCATGTGATATATTTGTGAGTAATTTATTAATGAACAGTTGGTAAATATTAATAATAATATAGGATACTTTTCCTTTAGGTGCCTAGTATACGAGCCACAAATAAGCTCAGCCTGCAACTTGGGGCAATTTTTTTCTTCATTGAAATTTTATGGGCTTTGAAATATTTCCAAAATTTGCATAATAGGAAAAGTCTGGTGAGGTCACGTTTTCCACTTTGGTGGGTAAATTGATTGTTAATGCTTGAATTAATGTACCGGTGGACATTTCTAGAATGTGATAAACTCTTGCAGTTTTTAGTTAGGTTCTCATGAAGGAACATTTTCTTCTATTACATTTTGTTATTGTATTTTCTCCCATTTCTTTTTGCCTCAGGAGCACCAATGTTCCACTTACGTGCTTTTCACTGGGATACTCACCTGATCTATAGTCTCTACTATCTGTGTAATGTTTGTTCTTAACAACTATATTCTGGAAGGATATTTTCAAGCACTTATGGTTCAATACCAATATTATTCCATTCAAAAACTGTTAATGGGATGCCTTTTATGATTCAGGGCATGCCAACAAACAAGGACAATTGTCTCAGCCCTAGGGAAGCTTATATTCCCTGCCTGGAGGGAGATAATAAAATAAACATGATAGATATCAGATGACTGTACTTTGAAGAAGAGAAAATTTAGTGAGAGTGTTGGCCAGCAATATGATTGGGGATTGGCCCCTCTAAATGGATAAAATCTAAGCAAAAACATAAAGGAGTGGAGAAGCTATGATATCTGGGGAAGAGAATTCCAGACAGAAGGACCTTCTAAGGGAAAAGTTTCCAAAATGAGACCATATCTCCCTTGTTCCTATGGTAGCAAAGAGACCAGTTTTCTGGAGTGGAAAGGCCAAGGGTGAGGGTCATAACTGAGAAGGAATGGGAATGGAGATGTCAGCTGTGTAGCACTAAGCCATGGTAGGTATGTAGATACCTGGTCATCTAGCTCCATAGCTATGGTGCTATACCTCTATCCTCACCTGTCACTCACGCAGTAAGAAACAACGAAATCCAGTCATTTGCAACAAAATGGAGGAATCTGGAACACATCATGCTGAGTGAAATAAGCCAGTCCCAAAGGGACAAATACCATATGTTCTCCCTGATCGGTGACAACTGACTGAACACAAAAAAGGAAAGCTGTTGAAGTGAAATGGACACTATGAGAATCGGTGACTTGATCAGCATAGCCCTGATTGTTAACCAACAACTTAATACATTATCCCTCTTAGTAGTTTTTTTGTCTGTTCTACTTAATATGACTGGTTTAATTCTGTAATTAATACACAGTTATTCTTAAGTGTTGAAATTTAACTGAAATGTGATCCCTGTTAAACATAAGAGTGGGAATAAGAGAGGGAAGAGATGTACAATTTGGGACATGCTCAAGCTGACTTGCCCCAAATGGTAGAGTTAGAAACATACCAGGGGACTCCAATTTAATCCCATCAAGGTGGCATGTACCAATGCATCTCACTAGTCCAAGTGATCAATTTCAGTAGTTTCCTCCCTTTCAACCTTCATTTCTATTCAGCTTGAAATTAAGTTACAGGTTGAGTTCATCTCTTTATGGCTGTTGTTTGTCTGGCTGGTTAAAAAGTGCTCCACAGCATGAATGATAAGTTGTGTCACAGGGCAGCTGTATTATTTCCAAGCTTGCTTGGATACTGACTGCCATTGTGGCAAAATAATTTCCTACTCCACATCCTACACCGTCATTTTTTTTTCTTTTCTTTTCTTTTCTTTTCCTTTCTTTTCTTTTCTTTCCTTTTCTTTTCTTTCTCTCTCTCTCTCTCTCTCTCTCTCTCTCTTTCTTTCTTTCTTTCTTTCTTTCTTTCTTTCTTTCTTTCTTTCTTTCTTTGTTGACAGGCAGAGTGGACAGAGAGAGAGAGAGAGAGAAACAGAGTGAAAGGTCTTCCTTTTCCGGTGGTTCACCCCACAGTGGCCGCTGCGGCCAGGGCGCTGTGGCTGGCACACTGCGCTGATCCTAAACCAGGAGCCAGGTGATTCTCCTGGTTTCCCATGCAGGTGCAGGGCCCAAGCACTTGGGCCATCCTCCACTGCACTCCCGGGCCACAGCAGAGAGCTGGCCTGGAAGAGGAGCAACCAGGACAGAATCCGGCGCCCCGACCGGGACTAGAACCCGGGGTGCCGGTGCCGCAGCAGAGGATTAGCCTAGTGAGCCACGGCACTGGCCCACCCTCATATTTTTTCATCACTGGACAGTTGGTCATTCAAATTAACAGTTATGTTTACATGTTCTTATTTTATTTCCGGTGTCAATGCACTACTTTCAAAAAAGAGCTAAATTTTTTCTTTTATGGTTTTCTCTCATTATGGAAGAATTCTTGAAACTTCCATAATGTTTATTGTTAAACTTCAAATCTTGAGGTTGGTACCTTCCAAATTCTAGCACTAACTGAAGTAACTCCCATAAAAATATTACTTAGGCATTTAAGTAGAATTCTATTGTATGAATGTGTGAGATAGTATAGAGAAGACAATATAAAGATAGTTAAGTTCCAGCATAAAATTGCATTACTATTTCTATTGCTGTATAGAAAATTAAAATAATTTTCATGGCTTATAGTAACACATTCAATATTTTACAGTTTCTGTAGGTCAGAAGTCTGGCCACAGCTTACCTGAGTCACCGTAACTGCTTAAAGTCCCATAAAGCTGTAATCAAGGTCATGACTAAACTGTATTTAGTAGCTATCCAGTAGCTTGATTGTGTAAGAATCTGCTCCCAAGCTCATCCAGGTTGTTGGCAGAATTGATTTCCTTGTGGCTGCATGAGAGTGCCAACTTTTTAATGGCTGTTGCCTGTATGCCAAAATCAGGTCATGGAAGCTGCCCTTGGTTCCTTGACGTGGCCAGCATGACCACTTCCTTCATCAAGCCTGCAAGATGAGTCCGACCTCAAGGGAAGGCAAATTCGCTTGTAAAGACCCTTGTGTGATTAGATTAGGCTCTCTCAAATAAGTTTTCTTTTTAATTCATTAAAAATCAACTAATATAGGAACATGATTCATTTGAAAATCTCTTCACATTTACCATGTTTTATTGGCTATGAGGAATTTGCCTGTTCCCATCCTTGCTAAGAGAAGACATGAATAAAAGGAGAAGAAAAAGAGAGACACATTTTAAAATTTTTCTTAGCACACCAACCAATAAATTTCCCAGATATATTCATATATGGAGAGGGAGAGAGAGAGAGAGCTATCTATGAAATTTACTTTTAAGTTTAGTAGTGGAATTTATTTTTTAAGAATTATTTATTTGAAAGGCAGAGTTGCAGAGAGGAGGAGGTGGAGGAGGAGAAGAAGAAGGAGGAGGAAGAGGAGAGAGAGAGAGAGAGAGAGAGAGAGAGAATCTCCATCCACTGGTTCATTCCCCTGATGGCTAAAATGACCAGGGTTGAGCCAAGCTGAAGCCAATTGCCTGGAAATAGATCCAGGTCTCCCATGTGGGTTCAGGGACCCAAATACTTAGGCTATCTTCCAGTGCTTTCCCAGGTGCATTAGCAGGGAACTGAATCAGAAGTGGAACCAGAACCCATATGGAATGCTGGCATTGCAGGTGGTGGCTTAACCAGCTGCACTGCAATGCCAGCCCCACAGAGTTTATTTTAGGGAAAGATATCAACTTATTTGGTGGTGTGTTGGTGTGGGGGAGGAGTTTTGGGTTACTTCTATTTAAGTCTGCTCTTCTAAAATTTTATTTAACTGTGTAAGATAAAATAGTTTATTAAAAGACATTCAATCTCCAAAAGTTTGTCGTAAATATTAGTTTTATTTCTTCAAAGTCTAATATTTTCATCACCCTTATAATTTTTTCAGCCTAAATTTCAAATACCATTTCTCCATGCTACAAAAAACACATATTAATTTCCAGATCATTAAAACATGAAACAAATTTTTTAAAAGTAAATTAAAAAAAAAAAAGGATGTGGGCATTTGGCCTAATGGTTAAGACACTTACAACTCACATCAGGGTGTCTCGGTTTGATTCCTGCTTCTAGCTCCTGACTTCTTTTCATGAACACTCTAGATGCCAGTGTTAATGACTCAAGCTACTGAGTTTCTGCCATCTGTGGGTGAGACTTGGATGAGTTTGTCGCTTCAGGCTTTGGCCTCAAGCCAACACCAGTCATTGTGGGATTTGGGGAAGAGAACTAGCAGAAGAGGCAGAAGAGAGCACTCTCTCTGCTTGTCTGTCTGTCTGTCTGTCTGTCTTTGTGTATATGTATCTTCTTCTTGAATTAAAAAAAAAAAAAAAAAAAAAAAAAAAACAACCAGGAGCCAGCCCTGTGGTATAGCCGGTAAAGCCGTAACCTGCAGTGCCAGCATCACTGATGGGCACCTGTTCAAGTCCCGGCTGCTCCACTTCTGAATATGCCTGGGAAAACAGTGGAAGATGACCCAAGTGCTTGGCCTCTGCACTCATGTGGAAGACGAGGAAGAAGCTCCTGGCTCCTGGCTTTGGATTGGCCCAGCTCCAACTGTTGTGGCCATCTGGGGAGTGAACCAGCAGAAGGAAGACCACTCCCCCACTCCCCCACCTCTGTTTCTCTCTAATTCTGCCTTTCAAATGAATAAATAATTCTTTAAAAAATTTGAAATAAATATAAAAAACATAAGTACTAAGAGAATGATCTATTGCACATATTCACTCATTTCTTTTTAAAAACTGTTTAAAATTTATTTTTAAAAGGTAGAGTCACAGAGAAAAAGGAAGAGAGAGAGAGAGAGAGAGAGAGATGGAGAGAGAGAGAAAGGGGGAGAGAGAGAGATACCTTCCATCTACTGGTTCACTCTCCAAATGGCTGCAACAGCCAGGATTGGGCCTGGCTGTAACTCCATCTGGATCTCCCACATGGATGGCAGGGGCCCAAGTTCTTTTGGCATCTCCACTGTTACCCAGGTGCATTAGAAGGGAGCTGGATTGGAAACAGAGCAGCTGGGACTTGAACCCATACTCCTAAATGGGATGCTGGCATCGCAAGTAGCAGCTTAACCCAGTGTACTACAACACCCAGATACATGCCCCATGCATTAATTTCTAAGAAACAGTTTATCTGAGTGTGTTGTGTTTTGATGGGTGCTTTGGGTGGGTATTTCTTAAAGATGTTCATTTGAAAAATGAGAAAACAATTTCAATAATAGTCATTTCTACGAATTTTGCCAAGTAGAGGAAAAACAGTAACCTATCTTTTAGATAAGTTTGTCTTTTTTTCAAGATTGTTTTCAAGAATTGTTTAGTATTATAAGCAGAAGACTACTTTCTTTTCAGCACCCCCATAACTACATGAATTTCAAAAAATTTTACAAGAGTCTCTATCTCATTTTAAGAAGATGAACCAAAGGACAAAAACAGGATAGAGATTCCTAAATGCTTAATTTCTCAGTGATCAGGATTACTATGAAATTTGTATTTTCCAATAAAAGCAACTGTTTAGAAGTGAAAAACTCACATGGACCTCTGGGAGACTCCCTTTGCACAAGTAGAGATTGCTCTGGTTGCAAGTTGGTTAATGCTAGGGAGAAATTGAGAACAAACAGTCTTCAGGCAAAGCCTCTGCTCTTCCAGTTCTGATTTGCCAGTAGGAAGATGTAGGAACTTCTGGTGTTCATTAAGAAAAGTGCCTTTCAAACATCTCTAGACTCTAGTCCCTAGTGCACTGCCTGCAAGCCTGTCTGTTTTAATGCTGCAAAAGAACAAATTTTGTAAGAAAAAGCAAACAACTTTAACAGCAGGTGGCTGAAGCATAGCCTTCAGAAAGCTGTTAAGAGCCATTTTTGTCTGTGAAATAAAACATGGTTGCGAGCGATGCTATTTGCACTTATTGATTCAGTGAACGAAGTCACCTTATGTTTAATTCAAATTGCAGTCCTGACACGGACAAGCTTAAAACAATCATGTTTTACAAATCCATTTGTTTAAATGATTCTCTTGTTGGCTGTTCACACTGTGCCCTGTGTTGTTATATTATCACTCACTGCAAGTGCCATTTAAGGAAGTGGGAAACCAGCGACATGTTTTAAGCCTCAGAGGTAGGACTTAGCAGACACAGCAAAAAGTAGCAGGTGACTGCAAATTTAAGCTGAATTTGTATTTCCTCATCCCACTTCACCTGGTGGTCTCCATGTCTTCTCCAACCACTGGGTTTGGAGTGTGCCCACATGCATAATTACGATGCCCATATCTTTTGTTTTGGAGTTGAGAGCACTATGAAGCAACACAAACTCCTTCAGCTAAGTTTCCTGTTAGTTCTATCTATATTGAATATCACAATTCTTCAGAACACCTTTACTCCTCTTCTTCGGAAGCAAAGATTCTGTACTGGGTGGGGACAATGTTTGTAAAAAGTTAGCAAGATCTATTAGACCATAATCCTCTGGATCCCAGTTATTCTTACCAGTTAAATGAGAAACTCTTCTCAAAATTGCTAAGAAATTACTTCAAAGGTCTGGTCCATTTCATGGAAGTGATTCTGATCACAGGAGACTCCATGGAAGCTTCTCTAATTGCATTTGTGATAGTCCACAACCACATGTGGAAGGAAAGTACAAGTGAACTCCTTCAGATTTTAAAGATTAGCAAGTACAAAATGAGCCTCTCTCTCCCTCTCTCTTTCTCTCCCCATCTCTTTCTTTCTCTATCTCTTTCTCTCTCTCCCTCTCCCACCCCCTCCCTAACCCCCCCTTTCTCTGTGATTTTACCTTTCAAGTAAATAAATCTTTTTTTAAAAAAAGAGTCTTCTCATGATATGATTTAAAATTCCACCCAGGATAGATGGCTGCTTCAAGCGCATGGGATGAAGACCCCAGACACAGGAGAGCTTTAAAAAGAGGAGTCAGATACAAAGCTCCACATTCATCACATGAGGAAGAGCACCAAGAAATATCCCAGGTTTTACAGAGAAATTGTGTGACCTTAGGTATAGAACTCAAATCAAAGAGGCATCCACAGCTACCCAGAATGGGGCTTGCTTTTTTTTTTTTTTCTTTTTATTTTCCTTCTTACTCTTGATAGGCAAAAGACATCTATCCCCTGGAGCCCAGTCCACCCAAACAAATCACACTCTTACAGCTTTTGGAGAAGAGAAGTAAATTTACCATCAGAAAGTCCAAATTTATATCACAAATCTCCCACTCTCTTAACTGCACGACCTTGGGCAATGGGCAAACCACTGGACTTTCAAGTTCCTAATCTGCACAAATTGAGATAATATTGCCCTTACAGGTTTGTTGTGGAGGAATAAACGAAATGTCTTCAAATCACCCAGTGGAATCCCTTATTATTTGGCCTCTTTTTTTCCTGAGGTTGGAAATTTGGGGTCCTCAGATCAGCCCTTATGTAACCCTGTCTGAGACGCCTCTGCACTTCCTGTGTCATGCATCTCCATTGGCAGCAGTGTTATACAAATCATGAGTTTGTCCATGTTCCTGTGGAGCTAAAAATATGCTTTGAAAACTGAATGAAAGTAGAAGAAATAATAGAAAGAAACAATTAAGGTCTATAACTCACAACAAATAAAAGTCTAATTTGAAATTCAGGCATTTTCTTTATTCGTTCTTTCATTAAGTAAGTTATTTCTTAGTATCTCCAATGTGTGTGTGGATGATTCTTTCAAGAGACATGAAAATGAATCGACATATGCTTGCCGTCTAATAGATGCACTAACACATGTAAATAGGAAAGTGTGGAAGATGTGAGAAAATGTTAAGAGCTATAAGAAAAGTTCTGTTATATGTTGTTAATTAGACAAAATGATCTAGTATTGATGTACATCATGCTTCCTAGGGGATTAGAATTCTGAACATCAACTCATATTGAAGAATTACAAAACTATGTTAAAGAATAGTGCAATGAGTATTATAACAAAGTATCCCCATGCCCCATGGGTATTTAAGAGACTGGACATCAAATTTTTCCTTATTTGAACCCGGTCAGCATTTATGTTTGCTCTTATACTACATATATAAGAAATCCAAAACCCAAATGAAGAAATGAATGACAAAGAAACAATGGAAATAAGAGGGAAATAATAAGACAAGGATTAAAATAGCATAACCTTAACTGGAATCATGTGAAAAGGTTTCACCTAATGTGAAAATAAAAACTTAATAAGTCATACCCTGTCCTTGACAATAGCAGATTAAGTCCTGGCCTTGATTTTCCAGGCAGCTGAGTTAAAAGAGGCCCTATTTTTACAAGGCTGGGAAGGCAATTCACGTGGTCCTGAACAGCTTCTTAAAATGTCCTTTATTACACTGTACATTAATAATTTTTTGTAAATTGCCTTATAATATCTGAAAGTCACTTTTGATAGTGAATGCGCCAGCTCTGATAATTTTTTGGCCAAATTCTGGAAGCTGGTATAGCCTTTACTTGGGATAGTTGTGGTTAAGCATTCATTGTAATTCAGCCAGGGGGTTGTCATTAAAATAAATTGAGAAAGGAAGATTGGCAGAGCTGTCAAATAGATGCTTCGCATGTTTGTAAAACCTCTGTTGACCGATCAGCATCTATCTTGACAGCCTAGAATGAGACTGAAAATCTTGGCTCATATTAAAAGAAAGGTGCTTGCTCCTTTGAAGTCAGATTGTAACCTCAACACAGCTCATAAATCACACCAACTCTTGGTTCTTTGAGTTGCTTACCTTAACACAACATAGCAGCACATGATGCAATACACAACTCTTACCAAATTTCAGTTGTGTTCTAAGGAGAATATGAAACACTCAGGATTTTAAAAGGACTACGTGCACAGGATCAAATGAACAGTTAGGTGTAACATATTTAAGACATTGTCTGTACCTATAGGTATTCAGTACATATGGCTATTATCATTAGTTATATACACTTAAAAATGATCCCTTAGTGAAACAAATGCTGTTTGTTTTGGTTCTCTGAGTTAGTTCATATTTAACCAGTCAGATACTAAATAAAAATGTGAACTTTCCATAGGTTGATAACATAATAATAATTTTATCATATAATAATTTCTTATTTTATATAATACGTACTTTGTACTTTATGATACATATGATACTTCAAGATTTCTTAAATTTAATTCACACCAGCAATAACCCCATTAAGTGGGAAAGAAGTATCTTTTTACAGTTCCTTTTGATAGAATTGGAATCTTTAGGATTTTACAGGATTGGAATCTTGAAGAAGTTAGGTGTACACAGTTACTATTGTCATTTAGGACCAGGTTAAGAAAAGAGTGCCCAGCTTGCAATGACAACTCAATGATATTCCTATCACCAGGGTCACCTTGTACTGTTACAATGAAGCAGTTTTTACTTGCTTATGTATAAGTGAAAAAGCAAAATGATTATAACAAAAACAGCTGTCAGGGCAACTAGACTTGTATCAAATGTTCTCTCTGCTATTGCAATAATAATTATGGCCATTTACTGAGTACCCTTCACACGTCAGACAATTTATGAAAAAATAGTTAATTTTTAGGATAATGCTACAATATAAATGCTGCCGCTGTTCCTTGTTTGGATAGGAGACTGAACTGAAATCCAAAAAAATATAATTTTTAAAAAATGACTTTGTAAAAGTGAAGCACACTGTGAAGAGGATCACAAATCTGACCATCTTTCACGTAATCATCTGATTCCCATCAAATTGCACGATGGTGTTCACGCAGTGCAGTTTGCTTCCTCAAACTTTCGTATGTTCACTTGTACACTGGCAATGATAATGCCTCCTCTTCATGGTTGCTGTGAGGTTTAAGTAAAAATATGCCAGGGTCTGCATTGTGGCGTAGCTGGTGAAGGAGCCACCTGCAAAGCCGGCATTCCATATAGGCACTGGTTTGTGTTCACGCTGCTCCACTCCCGACCCAGCTCCCTGCCAATGGCCTGGGAAAAACAGCAGAAGATGGCCCAAGTACTTGGATCCCTGCACCCACATAGGCAACCTGGATGATGCTAGTGGCTATTGACTTTGGCTTGGCCCAGCCCTGGCTGTTGTGGCTGCTGGGGGAGTGAAGCAGGGGGTGGAAGATCTCTCTCCCTTTGTCTGTCTTTCCCTCTCTGTAATTCTAACTTTGCAATAAATAAATAAATCTTTTTTAAAGAGCCTAAAGAACTTATTACAAATCACATCAATTACAGGAATTCTAAAAATCTGGTTGCTCTGTCATTATTTTTCTGCACAATCAGATTAGTTAAAAAGCTTCAAACAATATACTACTTTAAAAATGTCTTACATTTGGCTAAATGATCAGCCAGGTTGCTGGTCAAGTGTTCATTTGATATTGAAGAACTAACAGATGGAGACATTTTGGTGCTATTTGATTTTTAATATCAACTGTGAGCAAAGTTTATGTGGAATGGAAGTTCTTAATTATTTCCTTTAGTAAAGTCTCTTTCATTGTAGCCTTACAAATACAAGAGCCAAGTATTTTTAGAAGATATGCTAAAAATATACATTTTTCCTCAATAACTTGTATTACCTATGGATACATTACTTGGACTATTATGAAGCATGCAGTTCTGATTCTCTGTACAGCACTGCGGAATCAGATTTCTATTTAGACATCTACACATGTTTATTGGATAAATTATAAGTACCAAGGAAAAATATATAGAGTTTACAGATCTGCACAGATCTCAGCAGCATCATGTTTTGCATTGTGAAACTGAATAAAATATTTCATTTCAGATGAGAAAAAGTTTGAAAGTGATCAGGCATTTGATGATTTTAAAATTCATATATTAATAAATTTTAATTGGGACACTTTCCACAGCATTCAATGCAATGCTCTCTTTCTCAAAAAAAAAGTGACCTTTTTACAGTCTTTCAAAATTTGCTATTTAATTATTTTTCTATAATTGTAAGTGCCAAATTTTTCCTGTTCTAATTAATATTGACATATTGCAAATTAAGTACTTATTGCCATCTCTGAGCAGCTATGCTAAATGGACTCACAATAGTTTCAAGCAATTCAACCCCAGATTCTGGAGCAGCCTTACGAAGACAGATTCTCCCTCTGAATTGATGCTTTATACTTGAATGTAACAATGCCCACCCTCCACTTAAAAAGTCATAATAAACACATGTTTAGCCTAGAAGTTAAGGTACCTGTGATCCATATCTGAGAACCTGGGTTCAAGTTCAATCTCTGGCTTCTGACACCAGCTTCTGGTTAATACAGTTCTTTGGAAGCAACAGTGATGGCTGGAATAACTGGGTCCCTGCCACTACATGTGGAACCTGGGCTGATATACTGGCTCCCAGTTGGCCAAGCAAGCCAACACTGGCACTAGGGGAACGAATCAGTAGATTGGGAGTTCTCTCTCTCTCTCTCTCTATCCTCCCTCCCTCCCTCCCTCCCTCCCTCCCTCCCTTCCTCCTTTTTAAAACTAATATCAAACTGAATTCAATAGCATATTTAAAAGATTATTTTACATTATGATTAAGGGAGTTCATCTCAAAAATGCAAGGGCTTTTCAACATACAACATTCAATCATTGGAATACACTACACTAATAAGTGAAAGAGGAAAAACATGCTAATCCCAATAGATGAAAAAAATGTTTGACAAACGTCAGTAGCCTTTTGCAATAAAACTTTTGAACAACTTAACAAAGTAGAGATAGAATAAAATTCCTTCAGTGTGATAAATGGCATTTATGAAAAACCTACAGCTAGCAGCTATCACACTCAATGATGAAGAACTATGAAATTTCTCCCTAAAATCAAAGACACGATAAGGATGCCCATTTTTGCCACTCTGTTCAACCTTGTACTGGAAATTCAGTTCTACTTGCAAAGCAATTCTCCTTTTGCTGTGTTCCACACATGGGCCAGTCATAGAGGAATGTGGATTTCACCAATGCCTTTTATTGTAATTCTGTCTCATAGCTTTTTTGATAATTGCTTTTAATTTTTTAAAATTTTGTTATGCAAGTTTCATGTATGTAATATAAACAGATTTAGGTCTGTTCTGCATATACTCAGCTGGGAGTTGAACCTTTTATTTGTTTCAGTTCATCTATAGAATGAAGGAATCCTCTTTTCCAGTTGTCAGTTCTGTGGGTTTTCCCCATACAGTTCAGCTCCTGAAGGCTGGAGAAATTTTGTTTCCCTTATCTGTTCATACCACTCTGTAGTTCCACAAAATTTAGGTCATACTCAGAGCAAAGCAATGAAAACAGAGAGAGGGAGTGGGAGAGGGAGGGATGGAGGGAAGGAAGGAGAGAGAGAAAGAGAGGGGGGAGAGAGAGAGAGAGAGAGAGAGAGAGAGAGAGAGAGATTCTCTACACTCTTTCAGATATAGAGCCCTCCTCACGTTTTTCTTATATTTTTATGTAAAGAGATGGGTTTTCTTCAGGGTTTTAAGTACCATGACTGCATTTCCACCTCAGTACAGTTCCTCTATTGGAGAAATTCTCAAAGCAAGGCTGGATGAGAAAAAAGAAAAGAAAATTAAAAAAAAAATCCTCTCATCTAAGCTTCATCTTGGCTATTGTCTGTATTCCTGGTCCTCTAGCCTGATTGAAACGACTTCTCCAGTTATCTGCCATAGTGGTGCAAGGGTCAAACTGTGGTGACAAAGAGAAAGAATATTGGAAAACTCACTTATGTTATGGATCATTCTTATGTCTTCCCCATTTTTCCTGTTTGTTGGCTGCTGTTACTATCTTAAAATTCTAAGAATTCTGAGATTTTTATCTATTTATTTGAAAGTCTGAATTACAGAGAGGAAGACACACACACACACACACACACACAGAGGAGAGGGAGAGAGAGAGAGAATCTTCCATCTGCAAGTTCACTCCCTAGATGGCTGCAAGAGCCAAGGCAGGGTCAGGCTGAAGCAAGGATCTAGGCGCTTCATTTGGGTCTCCCAGCTGGGTGACAGGAACCCAAACACCTGGGACATCTTCTGCTACTTTTCCCAGGCAAATAGCAGGAAGCTGGATTAGAAGTAGAACAACCAGGAATGAAACTAGCACCCACGTAGGATTCTGGCATTTCAGGCTGTGGCTTTACCTACTACACCAAAATACCAGCCCCTGTTTTTTATGTTTTATGCAGAATTTTTTCTATTCAGTGGGAATGGGGTTAGCACTGTGTCGCAGCAGTTGAGCTTGCTCCTGCAGCATCCTGTATGAGAGTGCCCTTCTGGGTCCTTGCTGCTCTAATAAAAATTGAATTGCTCAATTATTTTACTAATTGTAATAAGTTATTTCTTAATTGTCTTCATGAGACATTAACACTATCATGAGAGGTATTTTTCATTTTTAAAATTATATATGTACACACACACACACACACACACTGTATACTAGGCACAATGAGAGCTTAGTTATTCCTTTTGTAGTAGTCCTGGCATTCCTTCAAAGGAGGGTTTTGTCGTGTGATAGAAATGAAAGAGTAGAAGCATATGTGTGGGAGGTTTTTATGCAGGAGTGGAAATTGTATCTTTGTTCACATTTTATTAGCTGCAGCATAATCAATAATATTAGGGAAGTCAAGGGTGTGATGCCATTTTTTTCCCAAAGAAAAGGAGAAAACAAATTGCAGGGAATGTTTAATAGTCTCTCCCATAGTGATAGTCTGCTTCTTTCTGTTAATAATTTAATACATTTATATTTATTATTATATTTGTCTTCATTTTTTTATCCTTTGATTTTTTTTCTGCTATTTGCCCTATTTTTCCTGAAACATTTATTCTTTTACTCTTGCATTTATTTTCTCTCTTTAGCTTGGGGTTTATGTACTCTTAATCTACATTCTTGGGTTATTTCCTTAAATTATAGTAGTTTACATTTCTAATGACATTGAGCAGCTTCACTCTCTTCCTAAAGAGTAGTATGACTACAGAATGTTTTAAAGCTAGTTATTCCTACCTCATAGATGATTTCTATTCAGAATCTTTCTTTTATTTTCATTTTTAAATTAAAAATTATTACTAATCTTTTCTTTGAAAAATACTTTTAAAATATTTATCAACATATTTAATATTTCTTTGTTCACCTTTTTTTCCTTAGACCTTTGTACTGGGTAATTTTTTTCTTTCTAAAGTTTGCCTTTTAATATTTCCATCAGTAGCCAATTTTCTGCAGTTCATCCTTTAAAATGTACTTCAGAAAAAAGTCTGTTGTTAAATTTTTATATTTTTTCTGTGGCACATTAACTGTGTCTTCCTTTTCCTATATACATATAGCATAGTTTCATTCTATATTTTTATTTTTTTATTAAAGGTCAAAAGTAAGAGAGAAATATTCAATCAATATATATACTTAAAGTGCTTCCATCTACATTTATTTTTACTATATCTTTAGACTGTAGAACATAACAATTAACAAGGCACAAGATTTGCCCTTGAAAAGATATGTTTCAATATTGGCTCAGCCACTTACACTTTGTGTTAATGGGAAAAATACTTGACTTCTTAATTTCAGCCACCCTGTCATTAAGATACAAATAAGACTATCAAGCTTCTAGAGTAGCTATGAGAGCAAAATGAGATTACATATTTGGAATGTGTCACACAGTACTTGCCAGAAAATCATAGCTACCATTTATTGAATGCTTGTGATGACGATGAAAATATAAAAAGTGTTTTTATATCATCAGAAGCTTAATTCGTTGGAACATTAGTATTACTTCTTTATCATAACTATAGTATAATTAGTTCCTGAGGCATATGTGTCTATCATTGTTGTAAATGCTTATGGTATAAAAATTCAGAAAGAGGCAAATCTACCTTGAACTTTAGCCTTACAATGGAGCATTATTCCTTAACCTCATTGAGTACATGTAATCTGCACTTGAAGTTATGTTTTCCTTGGTAATGTTTGAATTCTGTTTATGCTGTGAGAAATGACAGTGATATTTCACTGACACATAATTCTATTTCTACATGGTATTTTTTTCTCTTTTGCTTCTTTACTGAATTATAAACTATAGTTCAGATAAAAATCTTAAGTATATAGCTCACTGTTTTTACATTTGTTTACTTATATAATCACCACATAGATCAAGATCTAGAACATTCACAGTATATTAGAATGTTTCTCATGCCTTCTCCCTGTCAATACCCCAAAAGGAAGGAATTGTTTTATCTTACAGTGATGATTAATCTTTCTTGCCTTTTAATTCCAACCTTCCAGGCTTCTATATGAACAATATTCTCTATTATGTTTAGTTTCTGCTCACCAACCACTGCCCTTTATGTCATACCTTTTCAGATGGTGAAATAACACATTTCCTTAATTTTCTCTGCTTATCTAAGTTTTAAACTGAGACAAGTTCAACTGAGGTTGGGGTCAATTATGAGGAGTGATGAGAATGAGCATGTGATGGTCCCAAGACTATTTACCATAAAGTTGTTTAAATGATAGCCATATTCTCACAAAGACATCATCCTTGTGATCATCTTTAATAAGACCAAAGAAATGTCTATTCAGTCAACTGTATGCATGATCCAGAATACCACGTTAGGTGATAATAATAAAAATAAAAAGCCTTCCTTCCAGAATATTTTTAATTAATTAATTTTTTGACAGACAGAGTGGACAGTGAGAGATAGAGACAAAGAGAAAGGTCTTCCTTTACCATTGGTTCACCCTCCAATGGCCGCTACGGCCGGTGCGCTGCGGCTGGTGCACTACGCTGATCCGAAGCCAGGAGCCAGGTGCTTCTCCTGGTCTCCCATGCGGGTGCAGGGCCCAAGGACTTGGGCCATCCTCCACTGCACTCCTAGGCCATAGCAGAGAGCTGCCTGGAAGAAGGGCAACCGGGACAGAATCCGGAGCCCCAACCAGGACTAGAACCCAGTGTGCTGGCGCCGCAGGCAGAGGATTCGCCTATTGAGCCATGGTGCCGGCTCCTTCCAGAATATTGCCACACACACAGGGTAGATCATGCATATGGTTGTTGCTCTCACATGAGTTGAAGACATGTGAAAAATGGTGAGTGGTATAGAAGTTAAGAATAAGGGGTCACTCGCAGAGCGGTCCGAGAGAGGCTTAGAGAGGCTTGCAGGAACTGAGGCCTTCTGGAAAACAAGGAAAAACAATTCAAGAAGTGGAAATAACACAAGTGGAGTTGCTGCTGTGTAGAATGGCCAGAAAGTAAGGAATCAACCAAAGGGATTGTCTGGGGAAATAGCAAGAGACGAGGTTGGAAAGAGCACTAGGAATTGTGTTTTTAAGAGATTTGTAGGCCAGGTTATTTGTAAAGACTCTATCATCTATAGGCTGGCACTGTGGCACAGTGGGTTAAGCCACTGCCTGCAGTGCCAGCATCACTAAGGGCATTGGTTCGAATCCCAGGAATTCCACTTCTGATCCAGCTCCCTGCTAATGTGCCTGGAAAAGCAGTGGAGGATGGCCAAAATGCTTAGACCTCTGCATCCATGTGGGAGACCCTGAAGAAGCTCCAGGCATCTGGATCTTGGCTTTGGCCTGGTCCAGCCCCAGCTGTGGCAGCCATCTGGGTAGCAAATCAGGGGATGGATGATCTCTCTCTCTCTCTCTCTCCCATCTCTACTTTTCAAATAAATAAAATATATCTTAAAAAAAAGACTTTTTCATCTAGAAGGTGGAGTGATGTTTAGTGATACTAGAGCAAGAGAGAAGTGGGAACAATATTTTTGCTGCATGAGAGACAGATGGTTAATGTGTAGGATGGGTTAGAGTAGATGAAGTTGAAGTTTCTTAATCATATGGGAATAGTAACAATAATCCATATAAGAGATGTTGAGAACCTCAGAAATGGTAGTGGCATTGGAAATGACAGAAAGAGACAGAACTTTGTACTAAAATGAGAAACAAACAAACAACAATAACAGCAACAACAAAACAAAACAAAAAAAGCCACCAAGCTAATAAAGCTAGTAAATATTTTAGGTAGGTGAGGGGATACAATGACTCCAAATGGTAATAGAAGACTGGAAGTGCTAGGATAACATTGGATCTCTTATGAGAATTTCTAATCATGTAAAAATTGACATTAATGTTAGACAAGTGAGGTTCAAAGCAAC